>NC_135964.1:18171088-18208588 GCF_053455715.1 Rhinoraja longicauda
CCACATTGGGTCTCTCTTTGTACCTACTCCCCCCCCCCCCCCCACCACACTGGGTCCCTCTTTGTACCCGCTCCCCCCCCCCCACCACACTGGATCCCTTTGTTCTCAGCAACGAGTCCTCGACCGACCTCCAGGACTTGTGTGGCCCCTTTTTTTGGGCCCCTTTGTTCTCAGCGACGAGTCCTCGACCGACCTCCAGGACCTGTGTGGCCCCGTTTCTCGGCTGAGTGCCGGCACTCACGGGGGCACGTCCTCGACCGCTTGCCACTCGAACGGCAACAATATGGGCTACCTTATCTGGACAGTGTCAACCTTCTTGAATGCTGTGCTGACAAGTGGAGAGTATTATATCATATTCCTTAATTGTGTCTTGAGATATCAGGGGCTGAGTCACTAACTGTGATATTCAACTTACTTGCTCTGCCGGAGTCGGTGCCTCACATCGTCAGATACTCAGTTTGACCATGAAAGACCCTGAGGACATGGAGTTTCCACATTCTTCCTGTGACCGTGTGGCTTTCCACAGGATCCTCAGTTTCCTCCCACATCTCAAAGATGTGCATGTTGGTCGTAAATTGGCCTCAGCAAATTGCCCGTAGTTTTGCGGGTGAATAGTAGAAACTGCATGACTATTTGTTAATGAGAATGTTGAATTGATATAAGATTGGTCTAGATAGGAGGTTGATGACCAACAAGGAATCAATGAATCAAAAGGCCTATTTCAGATCCGGTGCGGCTCGGCCGCGGGACCTAACATCGCCCGGTGCGGCTCGGCCGCGGGACCTAACATCGCCCGTTGTGGCTCGGCCGCGGGGCCTAACATCGCCCGGTGCGGCTCGGCCGCTGGACTTAACAGTGCCCGGTGCGGCTCGGCCGCGGGACCTAACATCGCCCGGCGCGGCTCGGCCGCGGGACTTTTCATCGCTGGTGCGGCTCGGCCGCGGGACTTAACATCGCCCGGTGCGGCTCGGCCGCGGGGCCTTCCATCGCGCGGCTCGGCCGCGGGACTTAGCTGCGCACGGCTCGGCCGCGGGGCCTTCCATCGCCCGGCTCGACCGCGAGACGTTTCAGCGCCCAGTGCGGCTCGACCGCGGGGACTTCCATCCCCTTGCGGGGACTGTGCGGGTCGGTCGGGGACGAGCTGTCTGTCCGTGGGCGTGGGGAAGAGAGTGGAAGTTTTGTTGCCTCCATCACAGTGAGGGGGTGTTTGGAGTCACTGTGATGGATGTTTGTGTTGGGGTCATGTGTCTTGTGTTCTTTTTCTTTTTTGTGTGACTGCTATGTAGTTTCGTTCGGTACCTTGGTACCGAATGACAAATAAAGCTCTGTTGACTGTTGACAGTGCTGTCTTTTGTTCTATGCCAGTAACCCCGTTCCGGTACAGCCCTGCTTGAATTCTCTCTCATCCCACTGCTATCTTGCCCCCAGCCACTCCGTGAACTTCAACCTTTAAAAATCACCCTTTTCCATGTTCTTCCCTCTACCTTACAGACCTTACAGAGGAAAGGCACTTATAAATGGGGTCTGATTTATCGTGCATGGCATCTTGGATCTCAGTGCAACAGAATAGCGATGGGCGGGGTGTGGAGGGTTGGGGAGTGGGTGGTGGCCCTCATGGTACTGGTGTAGGCTTCCTGGGCAGCGATGCTTTAATATGGGTGTATCTTATAGAAACATATACAATTCTTAAGGGGTTGGAGAGGCTGGATGCGGGAAGATTGTTCCCGATGTTGGGGAAGTCCAGAACCAGGGGTCACAGCTTAAGGATAAGGGGGAAGTCTTTTAGGACCGAGATGAGAAAACATTTCTTCACACAGAGAGTGGTGAGTCTGTGGAATTCTCTGCCACAGAAGGTAGTTGAGGCCAGTTCATTGGCTATATTTAAGAGGGAGTTAGATGTGGCCCTTGTGGCTAAAGGGATCAGGGGGTATGGAGAGAAGGCAGGTACAGGTTACTGAGCTGGATGATCAGCCATGATCATATTGAATGGCGGTGCAGGCTCGAAGGGCCGAATGGCCTACTCCTGCACCTATTTTCTGTTTCTATGTTTCTATGTGTTTTAAGACAAATTTCATTGTCCAGGTCATGGTCTTTTACTGAGAACAATTTTTCTATCTTCCTTTCATCTCCTTCTCATAGTTTGTGCTATATTTTGAGGCCTCTGCTTATTATTCCACTTGAGACTTTAGAGATGCAGCACTGAAACAAGCCCTGCGGCCCACCGAGTCCACGACAACCAGCGATCGCCCTGTACACCAGCATTAGCACTATCCTACATTTTGGGTATAACCTATAATTTTACTGTGGCCAATTTACCCACCAACCTGTATGTCCCACGCAGTCACTGGGAGAATTTACAAACTCCGCGCAGACATAACCTGTCGTCATGATCAAACCCGGGTCTCTGGCGCTGTGAGGCAGCAGCTCTACTGCTGCGCCACTGTGCCGCCTTGATGTACTTCAAGAGCTATGCGTGTAGAAGCACCCATCAGGAAGAACAACTGGTGTGTGCAAAATCCGTGATCATTAAATGACGCAGAGCACAGGCAGACTTTTTAAATTGAAGCAACTGTACAAATCAGGAAACATTTGTAGGATTATAGCAACTTTCAGAAAAAAAAACAGCTTGCAGCTAATCTACACTTAATTGAAAAATTTGTAAATAGCTCTCGTCCTTGTGATATCAGATACAGATTCAGATGAGTTTTTTGTTATTCTCACCAGGGTACAATGGAATTACTTGTGCACATGCAGCTCATAGAGTAAATAGTGCACTTATAGTAATGATAAATATGACAGTAAATACCATGATGTGCAGAAGAGCAGAGTGGTGCAAAGATTGGAATGTAATCTAAAGTAGTGCAAAAAAGTAAAGTGCAGTAAATTAAGAATAAAAGTACATTGCAACACCTCTTGGAAGGGGGTGTAAGAGGGGTGATGGTTTAGGAATCTATTAGCAGTGGGCTAATCATGTAGATGGGGCATGTGTAGGCAGGTTGGGCCGAAGGGCCTGTTTCTACGCTGTATGACTCTATGACTGAAGCTTCAGCAAGTAAGAATTTTATTTTTCCAGTCCTAATTTTTAATTTGAAAACTAAACACCCTTGACTCTTGAGGTTCTCTTCATGTGCACTGACTTGCTCACCATTGTGACATCTTGGGTGATTTCCCCACAAGCACACTTATCTCCGAAGCGTTGAAATCACGATAATTTGCTCATTATGATTTACTGTGGAGCCTTGTTTGTGTAGAGTACTTGTAACAAGGCTGTTCAGTGCGATGCACATGCTGATATCAGGTTGGAGGTCTAATGCGTTAGTGATGCTCGGAAAAGGGCACCAATGTTCCAGTTGACGGCTAAGCCTTGAGGTAGCGGAAGTGTTGAAGAGGCTTTCATCTATGTTCAACTAGATGAACATTTTAATATTACAATCATGACAAGGTGCATTTTAGTATTGCAGTTATGGCAAGGGTGCAGAAAAGACATGAGGATGTTGCCAGGACTCGAGAGCCTGAGCCACAGGGAGGGATTGAGCAGGCTAGGACTTTATTCCTTGGAGCGCAGGAAGATGAGTGGTGATCTTATAGAGTGTACAAGACCGTGAGAGGAATAAATCGGGTAAACGTACAGTCTTTTACTCAGGGTAGGGAATTAAGAACCAAAGGACATACGTCTAAGGTGAGGGGGGAAAGATTTAATAGGAACCTGAGGGGCAATTATTTTTTACACAAAGGGTGGTAGGTATCTGGAATGAGCTGCCAGTGGAGGTAGTTGAGGCTGGTACTATCACAATATTTAAAATAACATTAGGACCAGTACATGCATAGGATAGGTTTAGATGGATATGGGCCAAACGCAGGCAGGTGGGATTATGTGGATGGGGCATGTTGGTCGGTGTGGGCAAGTTGGACCGAAGGGCCTGTTTCCCTGCTGTATGACTCTATGCAGTTTTTAAGATAGATACTCCTCTGTCATGTGTTGCCTCATCCATCTTACGTGAGGATGCAGTGCAACATAAACAGGATGTACATTTTTCACGGGTGAAACTGAATTAGATAGCTTCTTTTCAATTTAGAACATTCGGGCATATCCACAAGCACATTTATCTCTGAGGCATTGAAATCATGATAATTAGCTCATTACAGTTTATTGTGGAGCCTTGTTTGCTTAGATTACTTGGAACAGACTTTTTCAAAGCGATGAGCTCTTATTCGACAGCAGTTGCAAAGTGTCACTTTGTGCCCCCATTACTTCCTAAATTGTGCCTGCCATTTCGGTGCTTGCAGAATTGATTTCGTGCTTCCACCAGCTTAGCAAAACAATCTATATCTTCTCAGCTTCTTTTATCATTCTCTGGTCACAGTCATGTTTCGAAGCTCCTAAATATCAGTATTTTCAGAAGCTGCTCATATCTCTTATCGGGCAGCTCCCATTAAAATTAAAGCATCTTCCTGAGAGATACTTTGTAATTCCTACAAGGATCAATTGCTGCTCTCTAGCAGGCAGCACCGGCATGTCATACGTCAATCCTGGAGTTACATCTTCTCAAAAGATCGCCAAGATCCTCAACTTCATTTATAATTTAATATTAAAACACTTGTAGGTCAACCATGTTATTTATCCTGGAGGAGTTACAGGCCAATGTTTTTCGTTCACTGTCTGGCATATATTACCGTGGACTGCTCAGTTTCTTCCATTGACATCATGTGTCATTTCAGCTATCATATCAGTTTTCAAAATGTATGAGAAAAATTAGAGACCCAAGAGACACCAAATGCTGGAGTAACTCAGCAGGACAGGCAGCATCTCTGGAAAGAAGGAATGGGTGACGTTTCGGGTGAACTGAAGAAAAGTCTAACCCGAGTTAGATAGAGCTCTGGGGGCTAGTGGAATAAAGGAATATGGGGAGAGGTTGGGCACAGGTTACTGATTGTGGATGATCAGCCATGATCACAATGAATGGCGGTGTTGGCTCGAAGGGCCGAATGGCCTCTTCCTGCACCTATTTTCTATGTTTCTATGTTTCTATGACCCAAAACGTCACCCATTCCTTCTCTCCAGAGATGTTGCCTGTCCCGCTGAGTTACTCCAGCATTTTGCGTCTACCTTCAATTTAAACCATCATCTGCAGTTCTTTCTGAGACACAAGAGACTGCAGATGTTGGAATTTGGTGTAAAAAGCAAGCGGTTAGGTGGTGAATCTGTGGAATTCATTACTGCAGAAGGCTGTGGAGGCTAAGTCAATGGATATTTTTAAGGCAGAGATTAACAGTGTCTTGATTAGTACGGGTGTCAGGAGTTATGGGGAGAAAGCTGGAGAATGGAGTTGAGAGGGCAAGATAGAGGAGCCATGATTGAATGGTGGAGTAGATTTGGGCCAAATGGCCTAATTCTACTCCAATAACATGTGAACTTATGTTGGAGGAATTCAGTGTGGAAATGGACAGTCGACATTTCAGGTTGAGACCCTTCTTCGGAATAAATATGTTTCTTTCTAAAATTACTGATGTTTCTGCTGCCTTTAAGTTTAAATGATGATTAATTGTAATAATACCTTTGTCACATATTATACCAGGAACCTAGACATTGGAGCAGAAGCAGAAGAGGGTAACAAATTTGCTCAGGACTCAGATTCACCATTCATTCAAGTCACATACGATCATATGTGTTAATTCAACTTCTTCCCCCTCCCCAAACCACATGATTTTCTTGATTTGTCGTTGTCTATCAAGTCTCAAGATTATCTCAAGAAAAGAGGTATTCACAGTTAATGGATTTAGTAGTGATTGGAACACGAGTTGGAACAGAGAAAAAGTAGACTGGAGGCCAGAAATTATGAGGAATATGCAGCATTTGGTGCTGAATGCTCTGTTGTTCATTCTTCACATTAACGATTTGGATGTTAATTTAGTTTAGTTTAGTTTAGTTTAGTTTAGAGATACAGCGCGGAAACAGGCCCTTCAGCTCACCAGGTCTGCCCCGACCAGTGATTCCCGTACACTAGCACTATTCTACACACTAGGAACAATTTACAATCTTTACCAAAGCCAATTAACCTCCAAACCTGTACGTCACTGGAGTGTGGGTGGAAACCGGAGCACTCAGCTAAAAACCCATGCGGTCACGGGGAGAACGTACAAACTCCATACAGACAGCACCCGTAGTTAAGATCGAACCCGGATCTCCGGTGCTGTAAGGCAGCAGCCCTACTGCTGCGCTACCATGCCACCCTCAATGTAGGTGACATGGTAAGTAAGTTTGTAGATGACACTAAAATTAGTGGTAAATGGACAGTGAAGATGCATACTTGATCAACTGGGGCAATGGGCGAAATGTTGTAGAACTGAGAAACCTTGGGATGAAGACATATATTTCCATTAAGTGGTGACACAGGTAGACAAGGTGGTAAATAATGTATTTGATATGCTTGCTTTCATTGGTCAGGGTACCGAGTACAGGTTTTGGGTTGTCATATTACAGCTGTACAAGAAATAGATAAGGTACATGTGGAGTACGGTGAATCTCCACCAGGTTAAATTTGGTACAAGATCTGTGACTCCATTCATTTCAATGGAAAGTATACAGTGTGAGAGGTAAATTGTCACTGAATTCTAATTTTTAAACAATTTTGTTCACTCACTTAAACATATTTGATTTTTTTTGACAGAGTTTTCTCATGCTTTTACATTCTCAAATTTTCAATTAGATCATCTTACTTTGGGGAGATGGAAGCACAAAAAGCTGCAGATGCTGGAATCATGAGCATAGACCAGAGTGCTGGAGGATCTCAGCAGGTAAGAAAGCATTTGTGTAGCTTTCGATTGCTAGCCATTTTAACTACCCTTCCCATTCCCATCCCAGCCTTTTGGTACCTGGCCCCCTCCACTACCAGAGTGAGGCAACATGCAAAATGGAAAACAGCTCCTTATATTCTGCTTGGGTAGCCTACAAGCCAGTGGTAAGGTATTTCTCCCACCACCCCCATTAATCTGTTGCTCTTCCCTCCTTCTTATGCTCATCTCCCACCCCTCCTACGCCACCCCCCATTTTCCTTTCCCTTCCTCTCCCCCATTTTCACTGCCCCATGTCCCCTGCCACCCACATCCTTCCATCTGGCTTATAATTTCATTCCTTTTATTATCTGACGCTCTTTTATCTCCTTTTCTCCACAAGCCTGTGTACTCCACCAATCTTCCAATCACCCCTCCCTCATCCATGTCCACCTAACACTTGCCAGTCTTTGCCCCTCTCATTCCTCTGAAGAAGAGCCCAGGCCTGAAAAATCATCTGTTCATTTCCCTCCAAAGATACTGCCCGACCCGCTGAGTTCCTCCATTTCTTTTTACTTTGGGAGGTGCCTGGTATGGCCACTGCTCTGTTTTCAACCAGCTGAACCTGCAGAGAGTGGTGAACACAACCCAGACCAACACAGACGGATCACTACCTTCCACCTAGTCCATCTTCACAGTGCATTGCCACCCTGGCTAATCCCTTTTTCCTCTTCTGCCTTCTGGGAGAAGGTACAGCAGCCTGGAAGCCCAGACCTCCAGACTTAAGAACTGTGTAGGAAGGAACTACAGTTGCCGGTTTCCACTGAAGATAGACACAAAATGCTGGAGTAACTCAGCGGGTCAGGCAGCATCTCTGGAGAAAAGGAATGGGTGACGTTTCAGGTCAGAACCCTTCTTCAGACTGAAAGATAGAGAAGGCCACAACAAAACAAGGCTGGCAACAAATGATCTTAGTGGAGTCCACAATGGCTCATTGTTGGCTGGTGAAGACCTTCTAATCACAGGGATTCAAGCATGTGAACAGTGGAACTAGTAGAACGACTAAAGGGGGGGGGGGTGAGAGGGGGGAACAAAGAAATGCAGGAGTTATTTGAAATTAGAGAAATAAACATTCATACTGCTGGATAAAGACACAAAATGCTGGAGTAACACAGTGGGTTGGGCATCATCTCTGGAGAAAAGATATAGGTGACATTTTGGGACAAAACCATTCTTTAGACTGAGAGTCAGGGGAGAGGGAATAAATCAGAGCCGCACCGACGGCCAAGGAAGGTGGAGCCCATAAGAGTCCATTGTTGGCTGTGGAAGTGACAACAAAGAGGAGAAATGGATGGGAACAGTGGAACTGGCAGGACGGCTTGGGTGGAGGTTCTGAACCTTTTCATACCTCTAGTTTCCCACCCCACTGACTCAGTCTGAAGAAGGGTTTCGACCCGACACATCACCTATTCCTTTTCTCCAGAGATGCTGCAAAGCGAATTTACAGAAAACTCTGCTTTAAGTGTCGAATAGGTCAGGAGGACACATTATTGGCAACAATGCTGAATACAAGATTCAACTGTCAGCTCCTTATGCCAGTTACTCAGGCATTTTGTGTCTATCTTCAGTGTAAACCAGCATCTGCAGTTCCTTCCTGCATATTCTTACTGCTGGGTTGTAAACATCATTCTGTTGTTTTGTATTTGTCATTGCAATCCTTGTTATACATTACCATGTGTACTGTTTATTCTTTAAGATTCATGCAAATAAGGTGTACCCTGTTGTATATGACAATAAACTAATCTAAATCTGCAACGGACTTGCTCAAAGAAAGCAAGTGGGTGGCTGATGATCTGCTATACCATAACCTCAAGCCAATATGGTTGATAAACAGTGAGAATAAACCTGGTGTTACGAAATAAAAGGAAATATTGTGTTTAACAATTCTAACAGAGTTTTTTGAGGAGGGGCCTAACAAGATAATTACAGGGATATCAACTGATGTAATATACCCAGAACTTTCAAAATACATTTGATAAGAAAGATATCACAGTAAAAAAAATGTTGCAGAAAGTTTCACGAGGAGTCGGGTAACAGTTTGCAGATATCTGGGAAACAGTGAGACCCCCTCAGCTATATATAATTTATATTAATGACAACTGTAAAACAGTGAATGGTGAGGATTACACAAAGAGTCTGCAAATAAATAATACTATTCATAAATATCACTTACATTGATAGTATATGATTTTCTTTTATTTCATCCACCGTGATAATCGATGTGAAATATTTAAGGCCAGTTCTGTTTGATTTATCGTTCTTTACATCTGAGAGGAAAAAATATCATTAACAGCATTGAAGGTTACATATATAGAAATAGTACAACAAATTACTTGTCATGTGCAAAGGAGATTTTATTCTTATAAATAGTTATAAAATTATCTTCGTGTTGTATGCCAGGTAACAGGTAATATAAATTAGAAAATGTTGTTCCAGTGATGGAACAATCTTGCATGTTGCTATGCCACACAGAAATTTAATTTTTGGAATATGGGATATGCCTCATGAACATAATTAGAAATTCCATCATCTTGCCTGAAGGTAATTTATCGTTTTGGTCGTGTGACAGATGGTGGAGAGCAAGCAGATGTGTAATCCCCAGAAGCTGTGTATGAAAGAAACAAAAAGTTTATTGACCTTGTTTATGCCTGTATTCATTAAATGACACACATTTTAAAGCTAAAATATATGTATATAATTATGAGTAATTGTATCTTGACAGCTCCCGGTTTACGAATGACCTGACTTTACCTGAATTCTCCCACACATTTTTTAAAGCATTTTTCAAACTAGAAATAACGATAAAATGTTTCATATTATTTATTAATGACAGGATATAGTATCGTATCCATTATCTTATTTATGGGTAATGCTTAATAATTCACGGTTACTAGTTAATCTACTAACCAACACGTCTTTGGAATACGGGAGAAAAATGGAGCACTTGGGGGAAACAAGGTACTCATTGTAGGAGCATGCAAACTTCACAAAGATAGCACATGAGGGAAGGATAAAACCTGCTTAATTAAAGGTGTATGGAACTAACACTTTCTGCTGTACCTCTGCGCTGCCCTTGATGTTGTGATCTATCTGCTTCCTGCGTCAAGCGATGGCACAGTGGCACAGCAGAGGAGTTGCTGGCCTCCAGCACCAGAAGTCTGGGTTCAATCCCGATTACGGGTGCTGCTTGAATGGGGTTTGTGTGTTCTTTCTGTGACCGCATGAGTTTTCTCCAGGTGCACCGGTATCCACCCACACTCCAAAGACGTACAGGTTTGTAGGTTAATTGGCTTTGATAAAATTGTAAATTGTCCCTAGTGTGTAGGATAGTGTTAGTGTACGGAGTGATTGCTGGTCGGTGTGGACTTAGTCGGCTCAAGGGCCCGTTTCCACGCTCTATCACTAAAGTGAACTAAATCCTGGTGGTCTTCCCAACAGTGCAACAGAACATCAAATGCTAAATTGGAAGGAAGATGCACTGATAATACCAAATAATGGACATATGCAACTGTTCTTTTTAATCAAATTATATATTCCTTAATTTTCTGTGCTTTTATTCTATTTTTTCACTCAGACAAGGTGAAAAAGTATTTTGCTCAATTTTTTAAAAATATATATTTTATTTATTTATTTATTTATTTATTTTTATTTTTACAGAACTTTTTAGAAAACAAGCCCTCCCACCCTTCCCCCCACCCCCCCCCCCCCCCCTTATACTAACCCCAAATAAGAAAAAAGAAGAAAAGAAAAAAAGATTAAAGATTGCCTGGGTGTTGGGGGTCCTGCACACGCCCCATGGAATTCCAAACAGAATAAACTGTGTATATATATGTACATCTCTCCCAAAAGAACCATTGAGAATATGAACAATTCTTCTATATATATATAGGCCCCTCTTTTGTAGATAAGGATGCCAGATATTTTAAAAAGTATCATATTTGTTCCTTAAATTATAAGTAATTTTTTCAAGTGGGATACAGTTAGAAATTTCATTATTCCAAAGGTCCATACTTAAATAGGAATCAGATGGCTATTAATTGGTATAAAGTATTTAGGTATAAGAATTGATAATGATATGAAGAACTTATATAAATTAAATTATTTATTATTACTAAGAAAAATAAAAGAAGACCTTGATAAATGGATGGCATTACCAATAACATTAATAGGAAGAGTTAATGCCGTTAAAATGAATATATTTCCGAAGTTACAATATTTATTCCAAACATTACCAATACAAGTACCACAGAAGTTTTTTCAAGAGTTAAATAAATATGTGCGGAAATTTCTCTGGAAAGGTAAGATGTCAAGAATATCATTCGAAAAATTGACATGGAAGTTTGATTCAGGAGGATTACAACTTCCGAACTTTAAGAATTATTATAAAGCAAACCAACTGAGATTTATTGCATCTCGTTTTGAAGAAAAAAGCCCGGCATGGACAAGAATAGAACTAGACAAAATAGGAGAAAATATACCAGAAGACTTTATATATAAATGGGAACCTAAATTGATACGGGGACTGAAAGAATCTCCATTATTAAAATACTTGATCGGATTATGGAATAAGGTAAATTTTGAGGATGAAACAAAAAAATCTTTATTAGGAAAGACTACTTTGATTCAAAATACATTGATACCTTTTACAATGGATAACCAGCTTCTACATAGGTGGCATCAAAAAGGGATTAGATATATAGGTGATTGCTTTGAAAAAGGTATATTGATGTCATTTGAACAATTGAAAAATAAATATCATATATCAAATAATTCTCTTTTCGGTTACTTTCAATTAAGAGCTTATTTAAAAGATAAATTGGGTCAAACAATGTTATTGCCGAAATCTAAGGAAATTGAAAACCTAATTCAAAAAGGACAAATTAAAAAATTTACTTCTATTATATATAATCTAAGTTAAAAAAAGGCCCCTAAACAAGGAATTCATATATCAAATTTATTTCTAACAGAAAACAATTGAGTTCAGCAACTTGAACTCATGAATAATGTAATTTTCTAAATTAACTATTCTGTGATGCATATATAAAGAGGGTATGCATGAATGCACCACATTTTGACAAATCATCCCATATAAGTTTATCATTCCTTGACAACTATTTCAAGATTGTGATATTAAATATATCGATATCTAGTTTGGATGTAAATGCTCATATACTGAATTTGTTATGGAACAGTAATTTAAAGGATATAATGCTTATGCCCCTGACTTCCGGTGGCGCCATGTTGGACTAGACAATCTAAAAAGTTAGCTCTCAAAGAAACCAATTAAAACTAGCTCTTTTAAACATTAGTAACAACAGGAAGCGGGCCAATCGCAAGTTATATCGACAACGAAAGTTAACGATAAATAAAAATATGGAGACAAGGTTAAACAAAAAGGATAATGCGGATACTAAAGCTACGGACTCGGCAAAGAGAGCCACGCCAGATAAGGGAACCAGCTGTGGGGAACAAGACTCCGTAATATTGGCGGAGCTACGCAAGTTAAGACAAGAGCATGAGTGAGGGGGTATGGGGAGAAGGCAGGAATGGGGTACTGATTGAGAGTGATCAGCCTTGATCGCATTGAATGGCGGTGCTGGCTCGAAGGGCTGAATGGCCTACTCCTGCACCTATTGTCTATTGTCTATTGTCTATAGCACACAGAAGCGGTAAATGACAACAAAAAAGCTCTGGTGAGACTAGAAACTAATTTAAAGGAGCTTTTGGAGAGAACCGCTTCACTGGAGCGACGAACAGTGAACATAGAAGAAAGGTTGGGGGAGACGGAAGACAGGGCAGCGCGGCTGGAAAGATCAGTCGCCTTTCTTCTTCAAAGAGAGGCGGCGTTAGCCGCAAAATGTGACGACTTGGAAGCAAGAGCGAGACGTAATAACATACGGATACATGGGATCCCGGAGGGCGCTGAGAAAGGCGACACCATAGGATTTGTGACTGATTTCATCCGAACAACATTACAAATCCCGGCGGCCGTCGATATCCGCATCGAAAGAGCGCACCGCTCGCTGACTACCAAACCGAAAGAGAGTGCGGCTCCCCCGCGAGCCATCATCGCCCGCTTCATTGACCACCAGGTGAAAGACCGCATCATACAACAAGCATGGAAACAAAAAATAACATATGAGGAACGGACCATTTACTTCAACCATGACTACACTACCGAGATACAGAAGAAGAGGAAACAAGTGCGGGATGTAATAAAAAAGTTGAAGGAGAAAAACATAAAGGCACAGTCCCCATATCCTGCAAGACTGAAGGTGTTTCTGGGAACAGAGACGAAGACATTCAATACACTGATGGAGGCTGCCCCCATGCTGAAGGACATGGGGATCCATGTGGAGGAGGACGAGTGGGAGAAACTACAGAGAGTGAGGATGGAGGGCAGCTGGACTACGGGGACAGGACAGAAGGGAAAGAGGAGACAGCCACCCATCACAGAGGCGGACATACAAGCCCTCGGTCTGTGAACTCTGAGGTTCACAGTGGTAAGGACTAAAAAAAAAAAAAAAACAGCCTGGAACTAAGGGTAAAAAAATAATGACAATCCTGAAGTATATATAATGCGGACAATCTGAATTTATGTTTAATGTTCAAAGAATTGAAAAGGAGCTAGTTATGGGATTTAAGTAACACTTATACTGAATAATGTCAAAATTGGTTGAAGGAGCAAAGCTGGATCTCAATTTGAGCAAGGAGCAACTTAATTCTGAGAAGTTGCAGGTGCACATTGTGCTATTTCCCCAGAGAGATTGCCACACTCTCTGATGACGGGACTTTTGGGAGTCACATGTTATTTTTGTATAGTAGTTCAGAGGGAGATGTGTATTGTTTGTTTGTTTTTTCGCTGTGTATCGTTTTGCACAGTTGTTTTGATTTATAGGAGGAACCGAGTTTATGGCCTACATCTTAAAATGTCATGAATAAGTTGAACCTTGTTTCTTATAATGTGCACGGTCTAAATCACCCTATTAAGAGAAAGAAAATATTGAGTCAGTTGAAGAAACTACAATGTGCCATTGCACTAATCCAAGAAACTCACTTGAGTGAAAAGGAACATAAAAAACTGAAAAGGGAATGGGTAAACCAAGTATTCCATGCTTCATATGGCAAGAAAAGGGGGGTGGCCATACTAATTAATAAATCCCTACCATTTTCTGTAGAGAAAGTGATTAAAGGTGATATGGGAAGATATATCATGGTGGTTGGCACAATAGGAGATATGAGTATTTCAATATTAAACATCTATGCCCCAAATGAAGAAAATGAAACATTCTTTAAAAACATAGCCAATATACTTACCAGTAACGGACGAGGGATGATAATTTTGGGAGGGGATTTTAATACCATACAGAATGGTAACTTAGACAGGTTGCCATCTGAGAGGGGACCAAAAACAAAAAAATCCAGAGTCCTAAATAATGTTATAAAAGAATTAGGTCTGGTTGATCCATGGAGACATAATAATCCTAAAGGAAGAGATTTTACCTTTTATTCTAACCCACATGGGAGTTATTCGAGAATAGACTTTTTTTGTGTGTCAAAACAACAGATACATACAGTCAGGGACTGCAGTATAGAATCCATAACTATAAGTGACCACGCCCCTGTCATACTATCCATTGAGATGGGCAGGGAATCCTTCTTTAAGTACTGGAGACTTAATGTGTCAATCCTATCAGATGAAAAGGTTGTCAAAGAACTAAAACTAAACTTAAAGGAATATTTTCAAATAAATGACAATGGCGAGGTCTCACCATCGACATTATGGGAGGGAGGAAAAGCAGTCATGAGAGGGAAAATAATAGAGATAACTTCCAGATTGAAAAAAACCCGAATGGAAAGGCAAGGAAAGCTAGAAAGTAAAATCAGAGAGTTGGAGTTAGAACATAAAAGAACAAGAAACAACTCTATTCTCGTCGAATTAAAAAAAATGAGACAAGAGTTAGACGAACTTTTAACATATAAAGCAGAAGGAGCTCTTCGTTTTATAAATCAAAGATATTATGAGATGGGTAACAGAGCAAGCCGGTTACTGGCATTCCAACTGCGAAAAGCTCAAACAAATAGAATAGTTACAAAAATAAGACATCCCACTTCCAATTTTATTATGGCTAAGCCAAAAGAGATAGCAAAGGCCTTTGCAGAATATTATAAAAACTTATACAGTGACTCAGAATCTAATCTCACTGAGACCAAAACACAAGAATTTTTCAAAAAACTACATTTACCAGCATTAAAGGTAGAAGAAGCATCTGAAATGATAAAACCAATTTCGTCACAAGAAATAGCCGATACTATAAAAACCCTTAAAAGTAACAAATCCCCAGGTACAGATGGCTTCTCAGGGGAGTATTATAAATGTTTTGCAGAAGACATAACACCAGAATTATGTAAAGTTTTTAATTATGCGCTATCAACAGGAAACCGCCCAGATACTTGGTCAGAAGCCATAATTTCCGTATTACATAAGGAGGGCAAAGATCCGACTTCATGTGAGGGATATAGACCGGTCAGCTTGCTCTGTAATGATTTAAAAATATTAACAAGCATACTAGCACAGAGAATGCAACAACATATAACTAAATTAATCAAGCCAGATCAAACGGGGTTTATCCCGGGGAGACAGGGGGCTAACAATATCAGGAGAACACTAAATCTTATATCATGTGCTAAAAATAATCCCAGACCTACCATGCTGCTTAGCCTAGATGCACAAAAAGCGTTTGACCGTGTGAAATGGAACTTTTTATATCAAACATTGAAGGTTTTTGGGTTTCACTCAACGTTTATAGACTGGGTAAGAATTGTTTATAAAAATCCCAAATCACGGATCAGAATTAATGGCTGCTGCTCAGACTTCTTCTACCTCAAAAGAGGAGTCAGGCAAGGAGATTGCCTGAGCCCGCTACTGTTTGCTGCAAGTATTGAACCGTTAGCAGAGTCAATAAGACAAAATAAAAACATTAAAGGAATAAAAGATGAAGGGGGCATAGAACACAAGACGTCATTATTTGCGGACGATTTATTAACATACATAGTGGAGCCCTCCACGTCTATACCAGCTCTACTAGATAACCTAAAAGAATATGGTGAAATATCAGGATATTTGACAAATGAAGCCAAATCAATAGCAATGATGCTCTCAGGAGATTGTCCAGTGGAACTTAAAGAAAAAGTCCATTTTAAATGGACCAAAAAAGGGTTTAGATACCTTGGTATAATTATCACTTCGAATACAGCACAGCTATTTGAAGCTAATTATGGGAAACTGATATCTGAGATAAAGGATGATTTGGCTGGATGGGAGATTTTACCGTTGACTCTGGTGGGAAGAGTAGAAACAGTCAGAATGAATATATTGCCAAGACTGTTGTTTTTGTTCCAATCGTTGCCTATTATGATCTCGGGAGTTTTTCTAAAAAAACTGGATAAAATTATATCGAAATTCTTATGGCAAAGTAAAAAAGCAAGAATTAAATACAAGACGCTTCTTAGCAAAAAAGAAAAGGGAGGGTTGAACTTGCCTAATTTAAGAAATTATTATTGGGCAACGCAACTCAGAGCCTTAATCATGTGGACCACTAAAGAGAAAGATTCAATGTGGGTGGAGATGGAGCAAAACGCTTGTAAAAATTTGCCTTTAGAATCACTCCCATTTTTAAACGAGAAGGCCCTGAAGAGGCTCAGGATGGGCAACGAGTGGATTAGGGTAACAATGAAAATCTGGTCAGCAGTAAGAAAGAAGCTGAAGCTGTCAAATTCGGTAAGCAGGGCTACTAGAATAGCAAAAAACCCAGACTTTGTACCATCTACCATGGACTCAGGATTTGACAGATGGGCTGACAAAGGGCTAATATACATAGATCAAATGTTTCAGGGACAAACAATGAAAATATTCACACAACTTCAAACAGAATTCAATTTACCTGCTCATGACTTTTACAAATTCTTACAGCTAAGAGATTACCTACAGAAACATCAGGAATGGGAGAACATCTGCAAGACTCCATCTAAATTAGAGGAAGTGTTGTGGGGGTTCTCGGAAGACAAGTCAAAAAAAGGGATTATATCAAAAATTTATGAAGCACTACAACATGAATCCAAAGAGAACAACTTACATATCAAAGAAAAATGGGAACTGGAAGCGAATATCATAATATCAGAAGAAGGGTGGGAGGAATCATTTAAAGAGGGACATAAACTAACTAAGAGCCCAACATGGAGGGAATTTGACTGGAAAGTTAAAATGCGTTACTTTTATACTCCATTCATTACATCGAAATATAGTAATACAACTGATTTATGTTGGAGGGAGTGTGGAGAAGTTGGGGACTCCACTCATATATTCTGGGATTGCCCAAAAATACAGGATTTCTGGAAGAATATTCAAAAGGAAATTAAACAGATTATGGGCATTAACTTCCCTCTGGAACCAGCACTTTACATTTTGGGTATAATTCCTGACAGTATGACAGATAAGAGTTCGAAACATTTACTGACAATCCTGCTGCTGATAGCAAAGAAGACGATAACAACTTCGTGGTTGAAACCACAGCCTCCAAGCATAATGCAATGGAGAGATAGGGTAAAAAATGTGTATATAATGGAAAAAATCACAGCAAGGTTACAGTTGACAACAGACATGTTTGATAAAAGATGGTCATTATTAATACAGGCAATGCCGGGACTCGAGTCTCTTCCGTTTTTGGGAACTTAAAGTAAGGGTATTTACATTCAATATGCATCTCCTATGTTTGTTTAGTTTGTGTTTGTATGTATGTAAAAAAAAAAATAATAAAAATAAAGTTAAAAAAAAAAAAAAAAAGGCCCCTAAACAAGGAATTCATATATCAAATTTATTTCTAACAGAAAACAATTGTGTTCAGCAACTTGAACTCATGAATAATGTAATTTTCTAAATTAACTATTCTGTGATGCATATATAAAGAGGGTATGCATGAATGCACCACATTTTGACAAATCATCCCATATAAGTTTATCATTCCTTGACAACTATTTCAAGATTGTGATATTAAATATATCGATATCTAGTTTGGATGTAAATGCTCATATACTGAATTTGTTATGGAACAGTAATTTAAAGGATATAATGCTTATGTCTTGAGCATTACATGATGTGCAATTTTGTTTTTTACTGAAATACAAAATGCATACATTTTAATTTTAATTTCTTCTCACTAACTAAACATTAGCATCTTACTCTGCTCAATGAAAGGCAAGATTGCACATGGTGGAGAAACGAGAATTATTCTTTGAAGACAGCTTTGGTATTACAACCACATTTTTCTCTGCTTGTGTTTCATTTGCACAATCCTTACCTTGTAAATGTTCTTTTAAATTTAAAGGCAAATACAATAAATTTAAGCAACAGTAGTACTGACTAGAAACAGTCCCCAATACTGACAATTTATCTCTGATGTGTGGGAAATGTGTCTGAAGAAGGGTCTCAACCCGAAATGTCGCCCATTCCTTCTCTCCAGAGATGCTGCCTGACCCGCTGAGTTACTCCAGCATTTTGTGTCTACCTTCAATTTATTTCTGATAGTAAGTACTGATTGTGTCAAGTTGTGTAGGAAAATAACTGCAGAAGCTGGTACAAATCAAAGGTATCACAAAATGCTGGAGTAACTCAGCAGGTCAGGCAGCATCTAGGAGAGAGGGAATGGGTGAAGTTTCGGGTCCTTCTTCAGACTGATGTCAGGGGGGCGGGACAAAGAAAGGATATAGGTGAAGACAAGAAGACAGTGGGAGAACTGGGAAAGGGGAGGGGAAGAGAGGGATAAAGGAACTATCTAAAGCTGGAGAAGTCAATGTTCATACCGCTGGCTGTAAGCCACCCAAGGGAAATATGAGGTGCTGTTCCTCCAATTTCCGGTGGGCCTCACTATGGCACTGGAGAGACCCATGACAGAAAGGCAGACTGGGAGTGGGAGGGGGAGTTGAAATGCTCAGCCACCAGGAGATCAGGTTGGATAAGGCGGACTGAGCGAAGGTGTTGAGCGAAACGATCGCCGAGCCTGCGTTTGGTCTCGCCGATGTAGAGAAGTTGACATCCAGAGCAGCGGATACAATAGATGAGGTTGGAGGAGGTGCAGGTAAACCTCTGTTTCACCTGGAAAAACTGTTTGGGTCCTTGGATGGAGTCGAGGGGGGAGGTAAAGGGACAGGTGTTGCATCTTCTGCGGTTGCAGGGGAAAGTGCTTGGGGAGGGGGTGGTTTGGGTAGGAGGGGACGAGTGGACTAGGGAGTTACGGAGGGAACGGTCTTTGCGGAATGCAGAAAGGGGAGGGGATGGGAAGATGTGACCAGTAATGGGGTCTCGTTGGAGATGACGGAAATGTTGAAGGATGATTTGTTGGATACGCTGGCTGGTGGGGTGGAAGGTGAGGACAAGGGGGATTCTGTCCTTGTTACGAATGAGGGGAGGGGGAGCAAGAGCGGAGCTGCGGGATATAGAGGAGGCCCTAGTGAGAGCCTCATCTACAATGGGAGAGGGGAAGCCCCTTTCCTGAAGAATGGGGACATCTCTGATGCCCTAGTGTGAAACACCTCATCCTGGGCGCAGATGCGGCACAGACAGAGGAATTGGGAGTAGGGGATAGACTTTTTGCAGGAGACAGGGTGGGAAGAAGTGTAGTCCAGATAGCTGTGGGAGTCAGTGGGTTTGTAGTTGTGTCAATATATCTTCAGGCTTTTTTGCACAGCTTACCATCGTTCTAAATGACAGTTCAACGTTATATTTCCGTACTTCT
The DNA here is from genome assembly GCF_053455715.1 of Rhinoraja longicauda. NCBI lineage: Eukaryota > Metazoa > Chordata > Chondrichthyes > Rajiformes > Arhynchobatidae > Rhinoraja > Rhinoraja longicauda. Next base: position 18,190,711 of record NC_135964.1, read on the forward strand.
AGCCTCTGCCCAGATCTGCACAACTTTAACATGATTTGCATTTAACAAACATTGCATTTTTTTTAGCATTATAGTATAAAATGTGAAAGAACCAAATTTTAGCATGGTTTCTAGATTCCAATGAGAAGGGGTCTTGACCTACCTTTGGAATTCAGTGTAATTAATGTGGAAGTTAATGTTCTAAGTTCCCCTAACATCAATATCCTGGTGGTCATCATTGACCAGAAACTCAACTCTTTCTGATTTAGATTATTTCCCTTTCTGAATTCCTGTAACATGAAAGTATAACGGGCAAGTATAGTTACTGTTACCTTCATACTTATTGCCAAATGACTTGGAAATATATCTGCTTCTTCCTTGAAGTGACGAAGGGCGTGTGAGGTGTCTTGGACATAGGAAGGGACAAATTGGACCAGGGGGCATAAGATGGAGTCGTGGTATGTGGAAATTAATTCAGTGGGACATGAACAACCAGAAACAATGGGTCTGCCAAGACAGTTCTGTTTGTGGATTCTGGGGAGAAGCTAAAATCGGGCCTTGCGAGGTTGGGGAACGATAAGGATGGAAGCTTAGGAGGGCGAAAAACCGGAAGTAATTAAATCAGAAATGGTGTGTGATATTAAGGTCTGGTGCTCGTCTGTGGGATCATGGTCCACGGATAAGTAGGAGGTGTCTGAGAGTTGTCACCTGGCCTCAGCGCCAGAGTACCATGGCACCTCCCTTGTTGGTGTGTTTGATTATCAAGTCGGAGTTCTTTCCTACACAATAGCTTATTTGAGGTTGTAGTGTTTAATAACTGAATGGTTATAGGGAAGAAGCTGTTCCTGAACCTGGACGTTACAGTTTTCAGGCTCCTCTACCTTCTTCCCGAAGGCAGGAGTGAAATGAGTGTGTGGCCAGGATGGTGTGGGTTTCTGATGATGCTGGTGGCCTTTTTGAGGCAGCGACTCCGGTAAATCTCTTCAATGGTGGGGAGGTCTGAGCCGGTGATGGACTGGGCAATGTTCACAACTTTTTACAGTCTTCGCTCCTGGGCATTCAAGTTGCCAAACCAGGCTGTGATGCAACCAATCAATATGCTCCCTGCTGTACATCTGTAGAAGGTCAAGAGAATCCTCTCTGATATACCGAATCTCCGTAATCTTCTCTGGAAGTAGAGGCATTGAGGGGCTTTTTTTTATAATTGCATCAGTGTGCTGGGTCCAGGAAAGATCTTCAGAAATACTCAAGCCCAGGAATTTGAAGTTTTTGACTCTCTCCATATAAACAGGATTGTGGGCCCTCATCCTTCCTCTTCCAAAGTCCACAACCAGTTCATTGGTCTTACTGACATTGAGAGCCAGGTTGTTGTACTGGCATCATTTGGTCAATCGGTCGATCTCTGACTCATCACCATCTGTAATTCGTCCAACAACGGTGGTGTCGTCAGCGAACTTGAAGATGGAGTTCACACTGTCCGGCCACACAGTCATGAGTATAGAGTGAGGAGAGCAGGGGGCTGAGCATGCAGCCTTGAGGTGCTCCCGTACTGATTGTTAATGAGGAAGAAGTGTTTCTGCCAATTCGAATAGACAGTGGTCTGTTGATAAGGAAGTCGAGGCTCCAGTTGCAGAGAGATTGCCGGTGATTCGTTCAGTGCGTCAATGTAGGTGGAGGTGAGAAATAATTAAGGGATGATCCCCTTGTTGGGAGTGTACGATAGTTAATGGGAATTAGACCAAAAATGACAGAAGATTGCAGCAGTTGTCATCATAGGGAATTTTAACTTTCCCAATACAGACTGGGATTTCATAGTGCCAGGGCCTGAGACATGGATGTAAATGTAGGAATTATGATTAGTAACTTTGTGAGAACACAAATATTGGTGGTGTTGTGGATAGCAAGCAAGGTTGTCTAAGACTACAGCAGGATATAGATCAGATGGAAAGTTGGTCACAGTGCTCACAGATGGAATTTAATCCTGACAACTGCAATGTGGTGCATTTTAGGGAGTCAAATAAGGGTCGGTAAATGTGAGGCCACGAAGAAATGTGGATGAACAGAGGCTTAGGGGTTCAAGTCCATTGTTCCCCAGCATTAGCAGCACAAGTGGATAGGGTTGTGAAGAAGGCATGTGGCATGCTTGCCTTTATTGTTTGGGGGATAGATTTAAGAGGTTATGGTGCAACTGTTAAAAATGCTGATTGGGCCATACAGGCACTTGGCATATTGTGCGCATTCCTGACATCACACTATTGGGAAGGATGTGATTGCACTGAAAGAGCGCAGAGGAGATTCATCAGAATGTTGCCAAGATCGAAGGACCTTAGTTACAGGGAGAGATTGGAACAGCCGTGTTTGTTTTCTGTAGAACGAAGGAGGTTGAGGGGTGATCTTCCAGAAGATTATGCGAGGCATAGATAGGGTAGATAGTCAAAATCTTTTTCCTATAGTGGGGATATTAAAAAAAAGAAGCATAGGCTTAAAGGGAGAAGCAGGAATTATAAAGGGGATATGAGGAATAAATATTATATACAAAAAGCGCTTGATATCTGGAGTGCATCTCTGGAGATGATGGAATCAGATAAATAATGATAGTTAAGAGTGCTTTGACAGACACTAACATAGACTTTAGACTAGAAATATAGCGTGGAAACAGGCCCTTCGGCCCACCAAATCCTCGCCGACCAGCAATTACCCTGTACACTAGCACTTTCCTACTCACTAGGTACAATTATTTAAGATTTACAGAAGCTAATTAACCTGCAAACCTGTACATCTTTGGAATGTGGGAGGAAAGTGGAGAACCCGGAGAAAACACACGTCGTTATAGGGAGAACATAAAAACTCCATGTAGACGGCACCCATACTCAGGATCGAACTCGGGTCTCTAACGCTGTAAAGCAGGAACTCTACCACTACGCCACTGTGTTGCCCTAATTTTGTTTTTTTAGTCCAGAGATACAGTGCAGAAACAGGCCCTTCGGCCACTAAGTCCACAGTTACCTGCGATCCCCACACATTAACACTATCCTATACACACTGGGGACAATTCACATATATACCAAGCCAATCAACCTACAAACCTGTACGTCTTTGGAGTGTGGGAGGAAACCGAAGATCTCAGAGAAAACCCATGTGGTCACGGGGAAAACGTACAAACTCCGTACAGACAGCACCCGTAGTCGGGATGGAACCCGGGTCTCCTGTGCTGCAAGCGTTGTAAGGCAGCAACTCTACCGCTGCAACACTGTGACGGTATGGCTTAGAAGGATATATTCTTTACGCAGGCAAATAGGATTGGTGCAGATGGGTAAAATAGTCGGCATGGATAAAGTGCACTGAAGTCCCATTTCTGAGAAGTACAACTCTATGACTCTTTGAGCGATATCGAAGGTAATTGATAAGAGTGTGTTGCATGTAACAATGTGTGAGGTTACTGGTACACTTCCCAAGAGAATTTGACTCAGTGCTTGAACGTGACTTTGCCTGTAGGAGTTGTTATACATTTTCTGATGTTGCTCCCATTTCCAGGACACCTCGATTCTGGCAGTCACTCAGTCAGCGAGCTCCTCCAAATCTTACTTCATGATGAGCTGCAAAGGTTTCTGAGCCCCTGAACGAGGTGATTCCTTTCCTCCTTCACCTGCCCCAAAGGAATTTAGAGCTATGTCAAAAAAATTATATTCTATCTTTGAGCTTAAAACATCGCAACTCTTTACAGTGGCACCGTGGCATGTTGTTTACTGTCTTACAGCATGAGAGACTCAGGTTCGATCCAGACTAGGGGGTTGTTTGGACAGAGTTTGTACATGACCGTGTCCTCTGCGTGCTCCGGTTTTCTCCCACACGCCAAAGATGTGCTGGTTTGTAGGTTAATTGGCTTCTGTAAATTGTCCCCAGTGTGTAGGATAGAACTAGTGTTTACTGATCATTTGGCAGTGTGGTCTCGAAGGGCCAATTTCCATGCTGTATCTACATTCAACTTAACTAAAAAAAAACTATCCTCTAGGCTCACACCTGCATCTCTGGCCTTTGCCCAACAATCCGCTGATCAAATAATCCTTTCCCCTGTGTTCACCTATTACTGGCCATGCTCTGCCCTGCCCTTCCTCTCTTCCCACTATCTTTCCCATCCCCCTACAATCAGTCTGAAGAAAGGTTCCATCCCAAAACTTTGCTTATCCATGTTCTCCAGGGATGCTGTGTAACCCTCTGAGTTACTCCAGCATTTTGTATCTACCTTTGGTATAAACCAGCATTTGCAGTTCTTTGTTATTACATCTCCATCCAATTGTTGACATAGCCCTAATTTTCTTTAAGGCGTGGATTTCAATAACTTTGTCTGATCTTTTGACTAACATTTGGGGTGTCACAGTGGTGCAGCTGAAAGAGCTGCTGCCTCAAAGTGCCAGAGACCCGGGTTTAATCCTGACTTCAAGTGCTGTCTGTGTGGAGCTTGCACCTTCTCCCTCTGATCGTGTAGATTTCCTCCAAGTGGTTCCGTTTACACCCACATCCAAAGATGTACAGGTTTGCAGATTAATTGGCCTCTGTAAATTGCTCCTTGTGAGTAGAGAGCGGATGCAAAAGTGGGGTAATATAGAACTAGTGTGAACGTTTGATGGACATTGATGTGGACTCGGTAAGCCGAAGGGCCTGCTTGCATGCTGTATCTTTAAATCAGTCAAACTTGCAGCAACATTGAAAGGCATTTAGCTGCTCTTCGTAGACTAGATGCACCTGGTGAATAATTGCTAATGAAATAAATACACTGCAGTTGGCGCTGGGTGGATAGAACAATAATGTTAATGAGATGGTAGGATGTAGTGCAGATGCAATCTACTGTGGGTCAAATTAGCATGTGCTATTAGTGAATTAATCATTCCATTGCACCTTTTCCAGCAAATTCTTCCACATTATTGTCACTTTGTGAGCTCTTTAATTTGCTTTTAAACCAGTCTGGTTAAAATTAAAGCCTAACCTATAATGCGAACAGTCTATTTACACAGAATCATTAAATGCTGTATTTTTCTTGCAAGATTCTTTAAAATTCCAGATTAATATTACGAATTATTGGTAATAATTTGCAATCCAATACTGTTTGCTTTTTATTTAAACTTTCATTAACCAATTTAATCGGATGTTGACATGAGCTCTTAGTTCTCTGAGGTATTTTATAGTCCTTCAAGAAAACCCATTGAGAAACAGAAAATGCTGGAAACACTTAGCTACTCAGGCAGAATCTATGGCGAGAGGCACAGAGTTTATATTTTGAATCAACGATCTAACATCAAACCTGAAACATTCATCCTGTTTCTTTCTTCACAGATGTTGCCAAAAGTACTGAAGATGGTATGTAGGTTAATTGGCTTGGTAAATGTAAAAATTGTCCCTAGTGGGTGTAGGATAGTGTTAATGTACGGGGATCACTGGGCGGCACGGACTTGGTGGGCCGAAAAGGCCTGTTTCCGGCTGTATATATATGATATGATATGATATGATATAACAGCATTTTCTGGTTTAATTTCATATTTTCGGTATCGGCCTTTTATTTGCTTTTGAGAAAGCTGATAACTTTGGAAGAATAAATGTTGTGAACAAATGAAACATACAGTTAACTTCTTGGCGAAAACGTCAATAGACAATAGACAATAGACAATAGGTGCAGGAGTAGGCCATTCGGCCCTTCGAGCCAGCACCACCATTCAATGTGATCATGGCTGATCATTCACAATCAGTACCCCATTCCTGCCTTCTCCCCATACCCCCTGACTCCGCTATCTAAGAGCTCTATCTAGCTCTCTCTTGAAAGCATCCAGAGAATTGGCCTCCACTGCCTTCTGAGGCAGAGAATTCCACAGATTTCTGACTGAAAAAGTTTTTCCTCATCTCTGTTCTAAATGGCCTACCCCTTATTCTTAAACTGTGGCCCCTGGTTCTGGACTTCCCCCAACATTGGGAACATGTTTCCTGCCTCTAACCTGTCCAATCCCTTAATAATCTTATATGTTTAAAAAAGATCCCCTCTCATCCTAAATTCCAGTGTATACAAGCCTAGTTGCTCCAGTCTTTCAACATATGACAGTCCCGCCATTCCGGGAATTAACCTAGTAAACCTACGCTGCACGCCCTCAATAGCAATAAATAAATGTACACTGATGTTTTGAAGAAATATTTCAGTTTTGATCATAGAATTGAAAGAGCTCAAACGATAACCACATACAGAAAAAAATTGAAATATTGAAACAATGGAATTTAACCATCAAATGTGCCAGACAAATTATGAATCTTCTCAATGCCAGTAGAATTTAGAAAAAATAAGAATAAGTTTACAAAATATATATCTACATCATTAATGCTTACACACTGGGAATTATAAGGGCTTGGTAAAAATTGTTGAAGAGCTGTATAATCATTTTTTTCTTTATTACCACATTCTACAAAAGCAAATCTGGCAACCTTATAATAGCACCCACAGATCAAATATCAATATATATGCATATTATCAATGTTATCATTTATTTTCCATTCCATATGGGCATGGTCATATTCCCTGCTGTATGAAAAGTGTTAATTTATATATTATATTGACATGGACCACAGTCATCCAGTTTTAATGCATTTGGTGCTGCCATGAAAAGATATTCAATATATTAGCATCTAGCTGTGGCCAATTGTTTTAGAATTAATTGCAATTTTGTGGACATTTGCACCTTCCTGAATCTAATTAAAACAAAATAACATAAAATTGCAATCAATGTTTCATTTTGAATTCTTCAAAAACAATTTTGTTGGAGCAACAAATGAGAAAGTCGATATCATTCCAAGATGAGCTACTTTCTTTCTTCCCTCATTTGAATTGAAAGTTAACAAGCAATAGTAAAAAAGATCAATGCACTGAGCCTGTTCAATAGTTCAAGCTGTTGAACTTCTGTCAATATAAAGTTAATTGTGTTTTATTCCCAGAGTGTTATTAAACTAACTTTCTTATTAATTGCGAAATTGTACTCGTTCTCGACAGGGTAGCTTAACACAGTGCAATGTGGCAGCGTGGCAATCTATTCTGGACAATGGAGGCTGTCTTCCTGAATTGACATTCAATTTGTGCATCTTGTACGATGGTTAGGTGATAGAAACATAGAAAGTTAGAAAATAGGTGCAGGAGTAGGACATTCGGCCCTTTGAGCTGATCATCCAGAATCAGTACTCTGTTCCTGCTTTCTCCCCATATCCCTTGATTCCGTTAGCCATAAGAGCTACATCTAACTCTCTCTTGAATACATCCAACATTGACAACATTCAATATATTAGGGGCAGAAAAGGAATGAAGGTATGCTCCTACAGAAAAATAATAACAACAAAAACATATTTGTCAATATAACCTGTGAATATCAAGGGGCGCATAGTGGCGCAGTGGTAGAGTTGCTGCCTTACAGTGCCAAAGACCCGGGTTCAATCCTGACCACGGGTGATGTCTGTGCGGAGTTTGTACATTCTCCCTGTGACTGCGTGGGTTTTCTCCAGGTGATCCCGTTTCCTCCACAGGTTTGTAGATTAATTGGATTTGGTAAAATTGTAAATTGTTCCTAGTAGGTGTAGGATAGTGTCAGTGTGCGGGAATCACTGATCGGTGCGGACTCGGTGGGCGATGGGCCTGTTTCCATGCTGTATCTCTAAACTAAACCTAAAACGATTTTGATGAAAGGTATTATGTTTCTCCATAATACCATGGTATTTCCACTATCTTCAATTTTTATATTTTGTTATGGCATCTGATTTTCTTACTGGATGCCTCTGAACATTATTTTATTTTCTATTTAACTTTTTATTGCTAACTTATTCAACTCTTGGTTTATCTTTTTCTGCTTTGATGCACTATTTGCTCGCATATTTTCATAAAATGTCATGCCAAATAGTCATGGAGTTTTAAATCTATTGCCATTTGATAGTTGTTTCCCACAGTGTATAACACTCGAATCATCCACATCTTTGAAAGTTCTGGCTGAATTGGCAGTCTTTTGTATGATTTAGGTAATCATTTTATTGCTTCGAATAGGTGGCTTTAAAACATTTGCCATTTTCTCAAGTGTAGACCCTTTGACACTGTGTGACACTGTGCACATCTAAATAGCTACTCTGGTCTTTTATGATATTTGCGGCAACTCATTGTCCTCCCAAATAAATATATCAGCACTCGAGTTAAGACCTGCATGGATGTCGGTCGTGGCCTCCACTCCAAAATCCTCTGCAGTTCTGTGCTTAGAGGCAGATTGTCTACTTTGCATGCTGTGAGCAATGATTATATCTATTAGTTTTAGTCTTATTTACTGGAGCCATAGCTGGCTCTCAGCTTAGACAGCGCATCTATGTTGTGGACAGATTTGCAGACCTTTGCTGTGCTGCGGGTAGATCTTTTCTGGGGAATAATCCTCAAGGGAAATAGCCTTTCAACTCCTCGTCCTTCATGTCTTATGCAAGCTGCCCCAGCTATTGAGTCTTCACTTTGATATTTCCTCTTTTTGCTTCATATTTTGCCTTTTTCCACCCTCTTTGATCTGAAATGGAACACCAACATCTCAGCTGATGAAAACGGAAGTAAGTTCAATTTCCATTTCTTGCTTCCTTTCAAGAGATTGTCACATGATGGAAAGATCAAGGGGAGAAATACATGTTTGGTTGCAAGTTTCCAATGCATGAGGGAACACAGGCTGTTGCTGAACTCACCTTCCTACATTCATTTCCATTATTTCCACCCCAGGTCTACCTACACATTGAGAATCCATTGGATATAAGCCCATCAAATTCCATCTTCTACTGTAGATTTTTAGACTTTACTTTAGAGAAACAGTGTGGAAACAGGCCCTTCGGCCCACACGGTCCGCACTGACCCGCGATCACTCCATACACCAGCACTATCCTACACACTACGAACAATTTACAATTTTACAGAAGCCAATTAACCCACAAACCTGTACATTTTTGGAGTGTGGGAGGAAACTGTAGCACCCGGAGTCGATTGAACCTGGGTCACTGGCGGTATAAGGCAGCAACTCGACCACTACTTCTGCAATTGTCACAAGTTTAATGTCACCTAAGCCTTGTTACCATAAATACACTTTCAAGTTTGTTTTAGTTCAGCTGCTCAACATAAAACTTATGAGAAATCTAACAAATCCATTATCCTCATTTTCTGCTTAACATTGGTTGTTCCCAAACTTAATTTTCTCCACTAAATTTATTGATTTATTGATACAACATAATTAAAATGGAATCGGATAGAAAGGTGTACAAACACATTAAAACATTTTCCATAATGACTATCTGAAGTAGTCAAGATTATAATAAAAAGTTCACCCTTCAAAACATTGCTATTTTTTATGATTGACATGAATTGCTAAAAACATTAGTCGAGCAAAATATGGTTCCAGCTGGCACAGCAAAAATTTACATGAGTTTAGTTTAGAGTGTAGAGATACAGCATGGAACCAGGCCCTTTGGTCAACCGGGTCCCCGCCAACTATCGATCACCAATTCATACTTTTGCATCCATTCCTTACACACGAGGGGTATTTTACAGAGGCCAATTAACCAACAAACCCCCATGTCTTTGGAATGTGGAAGGAAACCAGAGCACCCAGAGCAAACCCACGAGGTCAAAGGGTGAATGTGCAAACTTCACACAGACAACATCCAAGCTCCGCATTGAGCCAGAGTCTCTGGTGCTGTGAGGCAGCAGCTCTACCAACTCTGTGCCACTATACTGCCGTTTAAACAACGTTCACAATGTAGATAGACACAACATGCTGGAATACCTCAGCGGGACAGGCAGCATCTCTGGGCAGAAGGAATGGGTGATGTTTCAGGTTGAGACCCATCTTCAGACTGAGAATCAGGGGAGCGGGAAACACAGAGATATGGAAGATATCGACAACAAAACATACAAATATAAAATCTCTGAGCACCTCTGCTCAGTCCGCCTAAACCTATATGATTTCCCCGTTGCTAATCCCCTCCCATTCCCATACTGAGATTTCTGTCCTGGGCCTTCTCCACTGTCAGAATGAGGCCCAACGCAGATTGGAGGAACAGCACTTCATATTTCACTTGGGCAACTTACAACCCAGTGTTGTGAATATCGATTTCTCTAACTTCAAGTAGCCCTCTCTCTCCATCCCTCCCCCATCCTGGTTCTCCGACCAGTCTGAGAATCTTCCTAATTACATTTTATCTTTGTATGCTTCGTTGTCACCTTCCTCTAGCTAACAATGATCTATTCTACATTTTCCTTGATTTTCATCCCCTTTCATGTCTCGTTTTCACAAATTACCCTTCCATATCTCTATGTATCCCTGTCCCCTGACTCTCAGTCTGAAGAAGGGTCTCGACCCAAATTCTGGAGTAACTCAGTGGGTCAGGCAGCATTTCTGGAGAAAAAGAATAGGTAACCTTTCAGGTCAGAATCCTTCTCGAGATATTTCAAGGTTTTGGCAATTACAAGTCGGCAGAAGTGTAGAGGTGTAAACTTTAATTGTGTAGACACCAGAGCACATGCACAGTAAACGTTATTTAACAATAACAGTATTCTGAAAATTCCTATGATTATTATACCTCTGGTCCAACTCTCAACACATGGTGCATTTTGTGGAGCTCACTGTCCCTTGGGAGGATGCTGTGCAGGAAGCCTTCGAAAGAAAGAAACTGCGATATACAGAGCTTGCAGCGGAGGCAGAACAGCAGGGCTGGAGAGCAAAGATCTGCCCGGTAGAAGTTGGATGTCGGGGCTTCATGGCAGCATCAACTGTAAGATGAATGAAGGACTTGGGGATCAGCGGACAAACCCTACGCCAAGTCATCAAGGAAACATCAGGGGTGGCAGAGCGGAGTAGCCAGTGGCTCTGGCTGAAGAGGAAAGACCCCATCTGGTCTCCCAAATAAGCCGGATAGGCAGATGCAGAGGGGGGTGGTTCTGGGACGCCAGAACGCACCGCTGAGCCTACTGGAGATGTCGTGGGCCCAGTCAGCAAAACGTTGATGAAAGTAGGGAAAGTAGAATGACTGCGGGGTTGGGGTTATCAAGTGGGCTCCTACTTTCTCAACATCGGAGGAGCGTAGGTGAGTGCATAAGCCTCCCATCGCCACCGGGAGCAAGTTAAGAGCTGGCACTTTGGATTTTACCATCACATCCTGTGTATTTTAAACATAACATTTGCATATTATTCCAATTATTATTATATAATATTAGCAATTATTATAATAATAATTCTAATGGTTCCTCCTTCACAGTTCCATTATACCTAATGTACACAATGAAACATTATTTATTGTGTTCCTTTTCAAATAATGCTTAACCGGCATCGTTTGATGGGAACTTATTGCTTAAATATGTATGTTAGCATTTGTTTAGGGTCTATTTTGCTCTTGCTGGAAGAACTAAATATGAATCCTTATTGATCATTATAAAGTGATCAATTCCTCTGATCATGTGAAATCAAGATCTGTTTTTATAATAAGTTCAAGCTAGGCTGAAAAGATGAACCATCCTGATAGTTTGGATTTAACGATTGGCTCCAGCAGATGGTTAGCTGTAAATTAGACAATTAGTGAAGAGGGGGACGAAACTCTTGTACTCAGTTTGTAGTTTATTTCTTGCAAAAAATATGAATGTAATTAGAAATTATCCACCGAAACAAGCCTGGAAAATAGCTCGAAATTGAATCATGTGGAGTCAGATATCTGTGAGTTACATGTTTCAATTTCTGTGACAAATCAAATTAATTTAAAATAAGTAACATGCTGTGCTTAACATAAAATCCATAACTTTGGACTTTAAACTTTTAAGATACAGTGCTGAAACAGGCCCTTCGTCCCACCGGGTCTGCACCGACCACCGATTCCCGTACACTAACACTAACCTACACACTAGGGATCATTTGCTATTTCTACTGAAGCCAATCAACCTACAAACCTGTACGTCTTTGGAGTGTGGGAGGAAACCAAAGCACCTGGAGAAAACCCACGCGGTCACATGGAGAATGTACAAACTCCATTCAGACAAGCACCCGTAGTCAGGATCGAACCCAGTTCACGGGCACAGTAAGGCAGCAAGTCTACTGCTGCGCCACCGTGCCGCGCAATGTAGTTACATTTCTGTAAGTTATCTGGTTCAATTTCAGTGACCAATAATATTTAATTTAAAATAAGTAACATGCTGTGCTTAACATAAAATCCATGACTTTAGACTTTAGACTTTAAAGATGCAGCTCTTCGGCCCACTGAATCTACGCCGACCAGCGATTCCCGTACACTAACACTATCCTACACACTTGGGACAATTTATAATTTTGTACCAAAGCCAATTAACCCCCAAACCTGTACGTCTTTGGAATGTGGGAGGAAACCGGAGCACCCGGAGGAAACCCACGCGGGCACGGGGAGAATGTACAAAGTCCATACAGTTCATACCTGTAGTCATGTCTCTGGCACTGTAAGGCAACAACTTTACTGCTGCGTCACTATGCTGCCCCGAACAGTGTTCAGCTCCATTAAAAAAAATTCCCATATTAAAAGCATATTGAGCAATGAGCTGGAGAATATCCTGCTTTGGGCATACGTTTTCCACAGGTGCTCCGGTCTCTTCCCACATTCCGAAGACATACTGGTTTGTAAGTTAATTTGCTTTGGTAAAATTGTAAATTGTCTCTTGTGTGTGTAGGATAGTGTTAGTGTGTGGGGATTGCTGTTAAGCATGGACTCAGTGGGCTGGAGGGCCTGTTCCCATGCTATATGTCTAAACTAAACTAAACTGAGTGCCAGTCACACCACACATACCCCAATCAACACAATATTGATCAGAGATTCACATAGTCCTTCCATGTGACAGTAAAATGCTGGCTATTGAAATTGCAAGTGATATTTTGAAGTCATGCCAAACTTTCTTCATTTCCATTGTTTATTAGTAAGTGACCATTTTACTTCCAGCTGCCTGGTCAATTGTGCAAAATCCTGAATGAGACATGTATTGCTGTTCCTTTCTGGTTGCCGACTATGCGTTCAGAAGCTCTTTCCCAAATGGCAAAGTCTTCATCGAATAAGCATACAGAAAGGAGGTGAACAGAACCTTCTCACTATCAGCTGAGGATGGGCAATACATTCTGGTCTTGCCAGTCATGGATTCATCCCACAAATGAATGGAAATTATTTGTAGATGAAACTATAATCTTTGTGGCAGAGGGTAAACTGAATTGGATATATACGCACTCCTCTGACCTTAGCCAATTTTGTAAAGAGAACAATGGTTCAATGGTACTTTATTTGCCACATGTACCGGCAATGAAATAAATTTTTGTATACAGTTCAGTACAAGTGTCACCATACATAAACACTCAGATACATCTTAGATACGCATCTCAGATACACCACAAGTGGAAAGCAGTAGTACATTGAGACGGTATACAGAGTTTGGCACCATTTTCAAGTCCCAGTTTTCAAAAGCAGGGTTCTTGGCCTGACCATGAAGGCCTGTTGTCATGACAGCATTACAGGGTCAGCCTGCCCAAGCATAGCCTTTCAGTCATTCAGTTAATGATAGTGGTTCTACTAGCAAGTGTAAGCCTACCAGTTTCTGCCGAAAAACTTTTGCAGGAGTGCAGAATGAGAAAAGTAACTAGGTCTTTAAAAAGAACAGAAAAGTAATGTGGATAAACAGAGTTAAATTGCAGAAACTGAGACCCATGGAGATTTATTATTTGGGATTGAATGGAGACAGGGTCTGCATTGATCACTCACCCACATTCCTTTGTATTTGTCCTTCTGTCTTAGTTGATCATGCCTGCATGGAATCACAAATTGGAGTGGTAGCGGGTGGAAGGAAGGTAATAGACCAGGGAACATGTATGTGTGGTCTTGATACTGATCCATCACAGTGGTGGCCATGGAAATCCTGGCACCAGCAGTCGGAAGCAGTCAATGTATCGGTAATAGTCCATGAAGGTCTCACCAGCAAATTGCCACATTCCCAAGATTTTCCCATCCCATTTTGGCTGGATCACAAATAGTCCAGCTTCTTGCTTCTCCACTGCTGTCATTTGTTGCTTCATTACATTCATCATCAATTTTTTTTATCAATTGTGGTGCTTATTTGTACCCTATTTTGTTTTGGCATATTTAGCATCATAAAAAGGATGTAAGACAACGCTTATTTTCTCACACCCACACAAAAAGTTCTTTCAAGACTACCAATTTCAGTCGACTTGGCAATCATTGTGCAGCTTGAAAACTTTTAATGTTGTGCTTGTAAATGTAGGTGCACAGTATCTGGCTAAGTGACAGGCCTGTCACACTTTCAACAAAAATAAAAGGCTGTTGTTATATAACTCTGCTAGTAAATTATTACTGGTAACAACATTTGCTCGGCAGAATCAGGGAAGGTACTTAAATTGACCTACCTTTCAATTTGCTAGTACAATACAGGAGATGTCTTTTGGAAGTGGATTTACAGGAAATAAAATGACACACTTCTGGCAACAGTGGATAATAACTCATCAGAAACAGGAATGCACAGGAGCAGCTTTCTGTTCCTGTGCAATTTCTAAACCAACTTAACATTAAAATGAAAAGGCTCCGGTGAAGAGGTGGCATTTGAAATTTAATTCCATTGTTCAGTCTATAATTGCTGTCTAACCCACTGAGTCTTTTCACATTTTCTTCAGTGTTTACTTGAGAAGCTCAAATGTTCATTTTTGGTTATGCAATCCGTCTTCTATGTATAGTATAGATGCTAAGTCACAAGTGCTGACCTGAATATAAAATGATGGGTAGGAAGGAACTGCAGATGCTGGTTTATACCGAAAATAGACACAAAGTGCTGGAGCAATTCAGCAGGTCAGGCAGAATCTCTGGAGAAAAAGAACTGGTGACGTTTTGGGTCAGAATCCTTCTTCAGACTGAAAGTAGAGGTTGGGAGGGGGGGCGGGGGGGGGGGGGGGGGGGGGGGAGGGAGGGGGGCGTGACCGGGACTAGAGATAGGAAAACGCGAACAAATCAGGGTCGAACAGCACTCATATTTTGCTTGGGCAGCTTACAACCCAGTGGTATGAACATTGATTTCTTTAATTTCAAGTAACCCCTGCATTCCCTCGCTCCCCCATCTCCCCCACCATAGTCGGCCTGCCAGTTCCACTGCTCACATCCCTGTATCCCATCGTTATCACGTCTTCCCCAGCCAACAATGGGCCATTGTGGGGTCCACCCTTCCTTGGTCATCTGTTGCTGGCCCTGACTTGTTCTGGCCTTTTCCTCCCTCCAATTCCCGTCCCCTTTACTTTCAGTCTGAAGAGGGTTCCGACCCGAAACGTCACCCATTCCTTTTCTCCAGAGATGCTGCCTGACCCGCTGAGTTGCTCCAGCATTTTGTGTCTATAAAATATGGGACTGGTTTGTTGAAAATAATAATCTAGGCATGGCTTTAAAGCTTAATTCTTGTAAATGTGGCACATATTTTCCTATGAAGATTCAGCTGCTGTCTATTGCTACCTGTGATTACAACTCAGTTAAACCTGCCTTTTTGAGGACTCAGGAGGCCCGGTTTCACCAGCCAGAACAGTTCTGGTGGTGAGAACTGAGACCCTGGGTGGCAAGAGGGCTCCAACTGAAGTAATAGGCTAACATGACCAAGACCTACCCACAAGACCTTCAGCAGGTGAATTTTGACACAAAGTACTGGAGTAACTCAGCAGGTCAGGCAGCATCTCCGGGGAACATGGACATGTGACGGTTCGGGCTGGGACCCTTCTTCAGACGGGTCCTGAAGAAGGGTCCAGACACGACACATCACCTGTCCATATTCTCCAGAGATTCTGCCTGACCTGCTGAGTTACTCCAAAATGTTGTGTCGTTTTGTGTGTTAACCAGCATCTGAAGTTCTTTCCTTTCACAGGTGAATTTCGTCAGCCAGCAAAGCCATGCCCCAAATGTGCCCATGTCAAAGTTTTTCAATGTGTCTTAATGTCTCTAACATTCAGACACGTTAAGAAAATACTAACATTAAAAGTAAAAAAATTAAGAGGTTAAAAAAAATAAAAGCAAATAAAAACACTTACATTAATAAAAATAGAACAGGGTGAAATAGAGAGGACATAGGTTTAAGGTGAGGGGGAGGAAGATTTAATGAAAACCTGAGGGGTAACATTTTTACACAAAGTGTGGTGGGTATATGGAAAAAAGCTGCCAGAGGAGGTACTATTGTGACTTTTAAGAAACATTTGGACAGATACATGGATAGTGTAGAGGGATATCGGCCAAAAGCAGGCAGGTGGGATGAGTGTAGATGGGGCATGTTGGCCAGCACGGGCAGGTTGAGCCGAAGGACCTGTTTTCACGCTGTATGACTAGGACTCTATGACTAACATAACTAGAACATAAGATCGACACAAAAAGCTGGAGTAACTCAGCGGGTCAAAAACATCTCTGGAAAAGATGACCTTTCGGGTCGAGACCCTTCATCACCTATTCCTTTTCTCCTGAGATGCTGTCTGACCCGCTGAGTTACTCCAGCTTTTTGTGTCGCTCTTCGGTTTAAACCAGCGTCTGCAGTTCATTCCTACACATAACTAGAGCATAGCTACTTTTTGAAAAACATGTTCCTTTCATTCTTTTTTGTTGTGGCCTTCCATCTCCATACAAATGAAGAAGCTCATGTATCCTGTGACAGATTCATCATCCACAGAAGTTGAGAGTCAATGTACATGTTGGAGTTTATCAGCAAGTTCCCACGGCTTCACTGGGCTCTATGTGATACGTTCTGGAGCAGAGTTCTGTGAATAAAATCGCTTTCTCTTGTTCCATCATTGCAGCATTCATTGTTGACATGTTTTCGGCAATTCGGTCCACCTCAGGCACACTACTGGCCGTGAAAAGGATCTCCACCTTCCACATGTAGGATGTAAGACTGTAAGACCATAAGACATAGGGAGCAGAATCAGGCTGTTCAGCCCATCACCACCATTAAGTACCCACCACCATGTAGGCCCACATCATCATGGATGGTGATGAGGGTTCCAGTAAAACCAATGGTAATTGTGGGTAACCTGCCAATTAGTAGCAATTACTGGCCACATAGTCTCTCTACTTCGATTGCACAAAAACATGTTCATAGGTTTTAGGAGCAGAATTAGGCCATTCGGCCTATCAAGTTTACTTCGCCGTTCATTCATGGCTGATCTATCTTTCTATCTCAACCCCATTCTTCTGCTTTCTCCCCATGATTCACATGCCTTGTTATACACCACCAGCTGTCTCTGAAGCCTGCTTGCTCTTGAGCTGTCACTTTCTATCTTCGTCTGTCAAAATTGGGTTTAAATACCCATGCCTTCCATGCGTTTGCACTTTACATTCCACATGTCCCAACATATTGCAGACTACTGCTACCTGATTGCTCATATTCTTGCATTAAAATTGGTTGGTCCAGCTTTACGAGCGAGTGCTTATGTGCTAAAGTGATTGCTGCTGTCTGCAGCTCTACGCCTTTCCCTCTGAGCTGACCTACCAGTCCCTGGGGAAATCTACCAGCTAGTCTGTACTTAGCATCTTTGACTTTGGGGGCCATTTTCTGCCATCACATCTTGCATCAGAGTCCAATGAGATCATAATTTCTTTTGAAAATCAAAGGCGATTTTCATTTTGGAAAATTTTCTCTCAAGTATCGATCCATGTTAAATCAAAAAATATCCTTGTAATCTTCGGTGTGGATTTTGATGGGAGTGTTGGTAAGCTGAAATCTTGATGATATCTCAGCACATGTGGAGATTTGAAATACTGGGGTGTGCTTCTCTCTGGTCTGACAGCAAGGCTCGCCAATACATGGTGCTTATGTCCTGCATGCATCTGTAACCTGGACTAC
>NC_135964.1:18513588-18623408 GCF_053455715.1 Rhinoraja longicauda
CCAGCAATCACTACGTGCACTAACCTCAGCACACTCGCGACAATTGTACAATTTACCTACTAACTTGTACGTCTTTGGAATGTGGGATGAAACTGGAGCACCCAGAGAAGACCCGTGTGGTCACTCCTTCCACTCTGAGCGGGTGAGCCGGGCCTTCCGGGCGGGTTCCTGGTCCGCGGCGCAGGGATGCGAAGGTTGAAAGGAGTTCAACCATTGACAATGCATGAGCCACTTTAGTTTTATCTGAAGTTGACATGGGCTTTGGTATTTCTCCCGGCCCCATTGCTCTCCCCAAGTTCCCTTTCACTGTTATTTTGGTATGGCACCAACACCATCCATGGATCCCCCGACCATTCCAGTGAAGCAAGAAACAAGAAGTGAATTCACTTGCCGAGGCATAGATTGGGTGGACTGTCAGAACCTTTCTCCCAGGGTGGAAATGTCAAAGGCTAAAGGGCATAGTGTTAAGGTGAGAGGGGCAAAGTTTAAAGGAGATGTGCATGGCTGATGTTTAGAAGGATGAGTGCTGATCTCACCTAGAGGATAATAAAAGGCTTAGATAGAGTGGACATGGAAAGGATGTTCCCTGTAATGATAGTCTAAAACCAGAAGGCACAGCCTCAGAATGAAAGGATGTAACTACAGAATGGAGATAAGTAGGAAGTTATTTAACCAGAGGGTGGTGAATCTATGGATTTCATTGCCACAAATGGCTGGGGAGGCCGTCATTGGGTGTTTTTAAAGCAAAGATTGATAGATTCTTGATTAATGAAGGTGTCACGAGGTTAGGGGGAGAAGGCAGGAGAATGGGATTGAGAGGGAGAAAATAGATCAGCCATGATTGAATGTGTAGGAAGGAACTGCAGATGCTGGTTTAAACCGGATAGACACAAAAAGCTGGAATAACTCAGTGGGACAGGCAGCATTTCGGGAGAGAAGGGTGACGTTACACTTTGAAGGGTCTCGACCCGAAACCTCACCTATTCCTTCTGGAGTATTGTGTACAGTTTTTATCTCCTAATCTGAGGAAAGACATTCTAGCCTTAGAGGGATTACAGAGAAGGTTCACCAGATTGATCCCTGGGATGGCAGGACTTTCATATGAAGAAAGACTGGATAGACTAGGCTTGTACTCGCTGGAATTTAGAAGACTGAGGGGGGATCTTATAGAAACATATAAAATTCTTAAGGGGTTGGAGAGGCTAGATGCGGGAAGATTGTTCCCGATGTTGGGGAAGTCCAGAACTAGGGGTCACAGCTTAAGGATAAGGGGGAAGTCTTTTAGGACCGAGATGAGAAAACATTTCTTCACACAGAGAGTGGTGAGTCTGTGGAATTCTCTGCCACAGAAGGTAGTTGAGGCCAGTTCATTGGCTATATTTAAGAGGGAGTTAGATATGGCCCTTGTGGCTAAAGGGATCAGGGGGTATGGAGAGAAGGCAGGTACAGGTTACTGAGCTGGATGATCAGCCATGATCATATTGAATGGCGGTGCAGGCTCGAAGGGCCGAATGGCCTACTCCTGCACCTATTTTCTATGTTTCTATGTTTCTATGTTTCTCTCCAGAGATGCTGCCTGTCCCGCTGAGTTACTCCAGCTTTTTGTGTCTGGCCATGATTGAACGGTGGAGTAGACTGGATGGACTGAATGACCTAATTCTGTTCCTTTGCTGTATGGTCTTATAGTCTAAGTTTTTTTGCACAGAGTGCGGTAGGTGCCTGGAACGTGCTGCCCAGACTGGTAGTGAAGGCAGATCAATAATACTGTTTAAGAGGCTTTTTAGATGGGCACATTGATATGCAGGAAATATAGGGATGTGGATCATGTACAGGTTGGTTTAACTTACCATTGTGTTCGGCACAGACATTATGGGCCAAGGTGCCTCTTCCTGTGCCAGTGCTCAACTGGTACTCAACTGGTACCAGTGGGTCACCTCAATTATTGACCTGATTCTGCTCTTTGACTTCAGGTGGAGCCATGCCTGGTTGAGGCATGTCACCTATATTTTAAAGGTCAGCCTTCTCGAAACGCACCATTTTTTTAAGAAGCATTTTTAAGCTAGAAGCCGCAATCTGTAAGTGTGTCACCAACTGAGGATATGAAATGGCCTGGGAGTTCTCATGGTGTTGAAGTAGGATTTAAGATTACCAGTGATGCTGTAATTCAAATTCAGCCATGCCTCAGTGATCACATGAAAGGTGAATGTATGAGATATATTCCCAATTGATGGAAAGCTTGTAAAAATCAGAAGGCATGAGAAGAAACATCTCTTTATGCAACATGGCTGTGAGCAATCTTTCATCCCAATGCAGTCTAGTCAACAAAAATCTCAGTAGAAGAGGGATGTGAAATGAAATAATTCCCCTTACTAACATCTTGGGCAAGTCAGGCAATGGTTAGACGATTAAATTAGCTCTGTTTCACTGATTTGTATTAAGCCGAAAGCTAAAGCAAATTAAACTGGTAGCATTTATTTAGAGAGTTATTCCTTCTGGTCCTCAAAAATAACATCCTTGCAACATGGGGCTTCCTAGATAAACAAATAAGATGCTGAAAGTCCTCAAAAGACACAGCTTTCAATTATAAGAGTACTTTCTTTAATTGTGTATAGAATAAAAGATTGCAATTATTTATGAACATTAATTAAACCATTTTAATTATACCACACATCATAAATACATCAGAGGGGTTACTGAAAAGCAGGTCATCATAACAAAGCCACTATCTGGGCCTCAGTTTAGTTATAAAATACTTGGTCATTTTCATTTGCTTTCTTTTTTTTTGTATGCCCTATTTTTGAAAAATCTATTGAGAATTTGCAGAAATGATTCACCGTTGGTTATCAGGGTTGAGAGTTTCATTCATAACAGATAGATTGGGTCTCTTTTTCACTGGAATAAAGTGTGAGAGGAAGTCTATTAAAAGCGCTCAAAGGCTTTCAGAAAATGTTAGAAGAACTATTGCAGAGAACATAGTGTGCCAATTACAGTGTGCTGGTATGACACAGATGAGAAGGGTTGGCAGACATTGTGTTCATTGAACTCATGCCTCAAACCTCAGGGCTGTAATACAACAGAACACACACCTCAGATAGACACAAAAAGCTGGAGTAACTCAGCGGGCCGGGCAGCATCTCTGGAGAGATGGAATGGGTGACGTTTCGGGTCGAGACTCGTCTGAAGAACAAATGCTTTATGCTGCAGTCACATATGAAGAAATCTGAAGACGGGTCACTACCCGAAACGTCACCCATTCCTTCTCTCCAGAGATGCTGCCTGGCCCGCTGAGTTACTCCAGCTTTTTGAATCTATCTTCGGTTTAAACCAGTTTCTGCAGTTCCTTCTTACACAGAACGAACAACTAGTTCTCCTCTCCAGACCCCTTGGGAGGTTGGCCACTATCCCCCGATAGAGTGGTTTGAGCAGGAATGGGGATCGGAGAACGGAGGTTTGTTGGGAAGTTGGTGACTGATGTTCAAGGGTGTGGGAATCTAGGGATCTCAAAATTAAGAGAGAATTGAGCTGGGGGTGGAGACCAGGGCAGGGTAGGGTTTAATGCTGTGGTTGGAACAAAGGATGGATGTAAATCAGGCTTTCTGCAGGGCCTTCAGCTTGCAGCTGCAGAAGGAAGATCAAGTTGTAGACACAAGGAATTGCAGATTCTGGAATTTTGCGTAGAACACAAAGCGTTAGAGCAACTCATAAGTTCATGAGTTCATAAGTTTATAAGTCATAGGAGCAGAGTCAGCCATTTGGCCCATCAAGTCTACTCTGCCATTCAATCAAGGCTGACCTATCTTTTCATCTCAACTCCATTCTCCTGCCTTCTCCCCATAACCTATACTAATCAAGAATCTATCAATCTCCACCTTAAACTACCCAATGACGGCCTCCACAACAATTCAGCTGGTTAGGCAGCATCTCTGGAGGACAGGATAGGTAACACTTTGGGACAGGCCTCTTCTTCAGACTCTAGAAGACTCTTGGGGACTCTGGACTCTTGTTGCAGGAGTGCCCAATGAAGTACAGGGCAGTGTGGTTCAAGTTTCCCCTCAAAGCCCAAGAGAAGCATCGTGCAGGTAATGACATTGCATGTGCACTCAACACAGAAATCAATGCTGCAAGCCTGACTCGTGCAAGGAAGTACCAATTTGAATTATCCAATGGATGTATGTATACCGGGCAGCACAGTGACGCATGCTGCAGTAGGGCTGCTGCCTCATAGTGCCAGAGAAACAGGGTTCAATCCTGATCTCGGGTGCTGTCCATGTGGAGTTTGCACATTCTCCCTGTGAACCGCCTGAGTTTATTCCAGGTGCTCTAGTTTCCTCCCACATCCCAAAACATGAAAAGTTGTAGGTTAATCAGCCTCTGTAAATTGCCCCTAGTGTGTGGTAAGTAGATGACATAGAACAAGTGTGAACGGGTGACCAATGGTCGGTGTGGACTCGGCGGGCTAAAGGGCCTGTTTCCCCACTGTATCTCTGAATGAAAACTAAACTATAATGACCCCGAAATGGTGATTATTGTGTTTCCATTAATTTCTTATTGAAGAACTATGATTGAATCAACGTAAGCAATTGTATTTGCAGATGTGTTTTGATTGTTTGACGGGAAAGAACCACAAAGTAAAGACCTGTCTTCCCCTTCCCAGCCCTCCTTCTCTCTTCTCCCATCTCTTCCCACTTCTCGTCACACTCCCTACATTCACATCCCTCTCTCAAATCAGGGCCAACCTCGTGGAATCTGCCGATCCCATCACTGACCCATCAGCTGAACATGTACAAGATTCTCGACAGAACATGCACCCTTTGTCTAATGATGCAACAGATGGTGAGGATGTTGGGAGGTGGGGGAGCAGGGGGGGGGGGGGGGTAGGGAGGTTTCTCAGGCAGAGGATGGTGGAAGAAGGGCAATCCAAGGAAGTGGCTGGTTGGAAAACAGGAAATCAGAAGGACTGAGTGGAAAGTGAGAGGGAGACTATGAAGCAGTGCAAGAGTTAGTAGAATTCCATATAGTGAAGAAATGGACTGTCCGAGGCAAGAGTGTGGAAAAGTTGGTGTTTGACTACAGAGATAACTTATGGGCCTGATACGACCTATTGCAGAAACCATGTAAAAGTTCATTGTAATGCAAACTTCAATTTATTTTCTGTCGATGCTTGAGATAAATGCATGAAACATTCTCTTCAATCACAAAGTACCCTAAGTTGGAACTTCATGTTCCTTACTTGATTCCGTTGTCTGACTTTCCACCCCAACAGTACTGTGGCTAAACCTTCGTAGGGACTGTAGTAGTTCAGGAAGGTAGCTCACTACAGCTTCTTAAGAGCAATTGAGGAAAGGCAATGGATGCTGGCCTTGGAGTTCACATCCAGAACATGAAAAATTGTTAAAAGAAAACTTGATATTACTATGATATTTATATGCATGAATGTGAATTGATTGTAATTCCTATTTTTGAATGATAGCAATATATAAAATTATGAGAGGCATAGGTAGGGTAGACAATCAAAACCTTTTACTCAGGATGGAGAAATCAAATACTTCAGAGCACAGCTTTAATAAGGTGAGAGGGGCATAGTTTCAGAGAGGTGTGGAGCAAGCTTTATAGAGTGCTTTGAGGGCACTGTCGAGGTTGGTGGTAGAGGCAGATACAATGGTGGCATTGAAGAGGCTTTTGGATGGGCAAATAGATATGAAGGAATATGGGTTATACACAATGAGATAAAAGATGGTCTTGACATCATGTTTGTCATGGACATTGTGAACCAAAAGGCCCATTCATGTGCTGTACTGTTCTATGTTCCAATTTTGTTAGGTCTTCTTTACTATTTTCATTAGTTCAGACCTCCACGTTAATCCGAAGTGTACATCCTATCTTTATTTTGCTGCCTGGAAAAGTTGAACAATTTGATTTCCTGTTTTGCTCTCCAAGAGATCCTTCATGTTGACGTGTGATTGAGGGCTGCAATACTAGAAAATGCCACCGTTCATGGCCGGACACTGCTCGACTGAAGCTGTCTTCAGAAGAACAACACCCCTCAGCACAGCTTCTGCTCCAGGTAATGCAATAGTTGAACAGAATATCAAAACCATTGTAGATTTAGTGTGATTCTGTTTTCAAACGGGTATTATCAATGTAGACACAAGGAATTGCAGGTTCTGGAATCTTGTGCAGAGCATAAAGTGCTAGAGAAACTCAGTGGGTCAGGCAGGATCTTTGGAGGACATGGATTGGTGCTTTACAGATTGGGACCCTTCTTCAGACAGGTAATATCAATCTTAATGATCAACTCATGGAACCTGCCGTTCACGGGTGTATGTCTTGGCCTGGACTACAAAGATGTTGTTGACAGCACTAATGTCCAGCCTCATCCAAAAATGACAAAGAAGGGTGCAAAGATAATGTAGAAAGTTAATACATGCTAATGTTGATGAGCACTAGAGTGGGAGAAACCCAACTGGTGGCTGTTGCCACTTTCCCACCACAAGGGGCATCCCTGTCATATCAATAGCAAAGGCTGCCATGGTATGAGACGTGAAGCCTGTGTGCTGTAAAGGTCTTTGAACAAGGGGAGGCTTGGATACTTTCTTGATCAACTGTCTGATTCAATCTTCCTCATCGTATGAAGGAATGCAATGTAGCTCAGATCTGGAAGATAGGTTGACAAGAGAATGGAATTACATAATTTGCCATAGAGTCATGGTGTCATACAGTATGGAAACAGGCCCTTTGGCCCAACTCGCCCACACCAACCAACATGTACTATCTACACCAGTCCCACCTGTCCGTGTTTGACCCATACCCCTCCAAACCTGTCTTATCCATGTATCTGTCCAAATGTTTTGTGATAGTACCAGCCTCAACTACCTCCTCTGACAGCTTGTTCCATATACTTACCACCTTTGTGTAAAAAAAGTTGCCCCTCAGCTTCCTATTAATTCTTTCCCCCTTACCTTAAAATGGGTACTTTGTATATAAGGCCAACTGCATATTTTCCAAGGATTAACTCAACGGGTTAGGTAGCATCTCTGGAGGAAATAGATGACATTTCAGGTCTCAACCTCTCTTTTTCAGTCTTAAGAGTCCCGACCTGAATCGTCACCTATCCATGTCCTCCAGAGATGCAGTCTGACCTGCCAAGTTACTCTAGCACATTGTGTTTTATTCAATGTTTTACTCAATATTCCAGCATCTGCAGTTCCTTGTGTCTGCGTTTTTCATGTACGAATTGCCCCTATTGATCAAACAAGTATCCTACCCCTACAAGATCGGGAATCGACAGAGATCTGATCCTCCAGGATCTCCAATATCTTTGGAAGAGTTTCACTGATCTCCAACCAGGGTCACAAGGATATCAGCAGCATTCCTGAGAATTTTTTTCCCCAAAATTCCCATTGGTGTAAACCACACAGAGCGTTCCATATGCCCACTAGCCCATTAGAGAGCAGCCAACTCATATGTGTTGTGCTTTACTCATGCAGTTAATTCACACTTAGCTCACTTTACTGTTTTCACCTTGTCCAATCTACGGCCATTTTGCTTGCCTGAAGGTGCTATTCTCATTGTATGTGGGTGTTGTTGTCTGAAATTGAAAGAAATTATACCTGTCATCGCATCTAAAAAAAACCCCGGACTATATTGTGAAACATATGTCTCGGATAAGGATAAATCAGAGAAGAGTGGAATAGCAGACAATAGTCTGGGAAGTCTAAAATGGTTTTTCATCAATTTCAAAACATAGCAGATAAAATATATTCATATCATATCATATATATACAGCACGGAAACAGGCCTTTTCGGCCCACCAAGTCCACGCCGCCCAGCGATCCCCGCACATTAACACTATCCTACACACACTAGGGACAATTTTTTTTACATTTACCCAGTCAAATTACTCGGTCACATAATAATTCAGAGCAAAATAATTTATAAAAATGAAATCTGCAAAATTATCTTTTCTTTACCTTTATGCGTGTTTATGCTTGCAATATAAAGACCCCGAATGCTCGGTTCCAATGGAAAGAAACAAAAGTTAAGTACTCCAGAAGCAAAGCTAATGATTGATTTATTCAGATGTATTGCAGTAGATGGGGAGTTATAACAGTTTCCCAATGTAATATATCAGCTGTATCTAGGTCACACTTAAAGAATTGTATTTTTAACTCCTGTACAATTATGAAATATAAATCATGCTATTATGTTAATTTTCATTGGGAGTCTTCAGACAGAAGGTGTAAAATAACATAGATGGGCAAAGCATGATTTAGAAGGTCACTGTGATCTGATCGTGAAGTGAGGAAATCCAATTAAAGAGAGTAAAAAGAACAGGAACATGAAAAAAAAAGAAACTAAAGGAGAATAAACGCATGGTAAAGAATAGCTGCTCGTCTTGATGGCAAAAGGAGGACAACAAATAAAGAGTAGAAATTCCCCAGTGTTTTATCTTTTGTATTTGAGGCTCATTGATTCATTGACCTCAGAGTTTGTGGAGAGGCAAGAAAGAAAGGGGCTGGTAAATAAAATCCCAGGAACTGGATGCTGAAACCCTGCAACATCACAACGTTGAGAAAGTCCACTCTATTTCTTTACTTTTTGCAGTGGAAAAATCATACTATACAAAAGCACTATCATATACAAGTACAAGAGTGCAATGATTATTCACAAGTTCATAAGTACATTCGTTATAGATGCAGAATTAGGCCATTCAGCCCATCAAGCCAACTTCGCCATTCAGTCATGGCGGATCTATCTCTCGATCTTATCAATGCGCCAACTTGTATCCTTCAAGTTTCAATGTGTGTTTTTGCATACAATTCAGTGAAGTCATACTGTACATCAGCACAATCATGTACAGCATAAGAGTGCAACAATTGTTGTGTAAGAATAGTAAAGTTCACTGAGGCATTGCACAAAGAGCCGCCACATTTCCAGCGCCCTTCAATGTTCAAGTTCTACACAGTACTGGGTCAGTGTTGCCCTGGGCCAGCGGGCCTGGTGAAGTTGTCAATGTCCACTCCGTTACATTGCACGCCGTGTCCGATCTGCACGCTCGTCCGACCTCTGCGGGGCCTGGTTCTGATTACATTACTTTGGAATCACATGACTGTTTGTGGATGGCATGCCGAGACTGGGAGATGGAGCGGGCGAGCGGCGGGGAAGGGGACGGCAGACACTGATTTGAGTTAAGAAATAATTCCGTGGATGTTGGTCATTCTACGGTAGTTCGCCCAAGTGACCATTCATCGTGTGTGAGCCTGGACTTTGCTGCACATTGTTGTTGTTCGGCTGTCGAAGGACGTTCTGGGTGGCCGTGATAGAACGTGGCATCCAGGGCTCAGAACCAGGCACGACAGAAGTCGGGCGGGCGTGCAGATTGGACATGGCATGCAACAGTATAGAGTGGACATTGACAGCACCACCAAACCAGCCGATCCCTGCAACACTGACCCAGTGCTGCGCAGAACTTGGAACTTGAAGGGCACAAGATGACGCTGGAAATGTGGTGACTCTTGAAGTCTACTATTCTTACACAACAATTGTTGCACTCTTGTACTTGTACATGATTCTGCTTATTTTAGTTCAGTTTAGAGATACAGATACCACACGAAAACAGATCCTTTGGTCCAACGAGTCCGTGCCGACCAGCGATCCGCGCACATTAACACCATCCTACACACACGAGGGACAATTTTACATTTATTCCAAGCCAATTAACCTACAAACCTGTACGTCTTTGGAGTGTGGGAGGAAACTAAAGATCTCGGAAAAAACCCACGCAGGTCACAGGAAGAACGTACAATCTCCGTACAGACAGCACCCATAGTCGGGATCGAACCCAGGTCTCTGGCGCTGTAAGGCAGTAGCGCTATTGCTGCACCACCGTGCCACACATGTATGGTATGACTTTCCTGAATTGTATGCAAACAAAGAATTTCACTGTATCCAGGGACATGTGACTTTAAAGTACCATTGGGCCATTGAACCACTTCTTTTGCCCCATTTCCATTTAGTAGATGAAGATAATAGTTGGTTTCCAGGCAAAATGGTCAATGAAGGGATGGGCAAAGCCAGGAGAGACTGCTGGGGACTGACTGTCCCTAGCAATGACAGAAATCAAGGCCAGATCAACGGTTGAAGAGGAGTCAGGGTATAGAAACAATGAAGAAGGATGGGAGGGTGGAGGGTAACAAAGGAGGAGAGATTCGTTTAGTTTAGGTTAGAGATACAGCACGGAATCAGGCCATTTGGTCCGCTGAGTCAAAGCCGACCAGCGATCCCCGTATACTTTAAATATCCTACGCACTGGGAACAATTTACAATTTTTACCGAAGCCAAATAACCTACAAATCTGTACGTTGTTGGAGCGTGGGAGGGAACTGGAGTGCCTGGGGAAAACTCACACGGTCACGGGGAGATGATCAAACTCTATACAGACAGCACCTATAGTCAGGATCGAACGCAGATCTCTGGCGCTGTAAGGTAGCAGCTCTACCGCTGTGCCACTGTGCTGCCCCAAGGGGAAGGTTGATCTTTGAAGGTGCAGGTTTACACGTGTGCAGGGCAGTCTCTCTATTTCTCTTAGCCGATATGCATCCTATAAGGAAACATTTGCTTGCTGGATCTAGCAGTTCCCACCTCCCTCGAAAGGGTTCTCTCACCAAGAGAAATGCAGCTTGCAGTATTCAAACTCAAATTGATGTCAAGTCTGTGGTGCAGAGTCTCCAGGTTTACAGGTTTATGGATTATTACGTTTGGAATTTACATAAATGTAAATTTACATAAATGTAAATTTAAAAACACTATTCTGAAAGTTCAGTGAATGTATGTTTGCTTCCAATCTCTCTCCTACCAATAAACTGTGATGGATAATAACTAGCTGCTATTGCATTAAACTGTTAACTTTGAGTTACATTAGCCATATAATGGGTCCTAAGTTTATTCCATTGCATTAAAAGAACTTTGGGAAGGCAGTGGGCCAGAACATGGTATTTTCTACCATTTCACCAGCTCCTTGCTTTATTGTATGTTAAACAATTTTCCAAAGTCTCCTTAAGTTAGCACAAAATACAGTGCATTCAGAAAGTATTCAGATCCCTTCACCTGTTCCACATTTTGCTACGAATGAATTTTAAAATGAATTTTTTTTAAAATAATTATAATCAATCTACACACAATACCCCATAATTAAAAAATGAAAACAGGTGTTTAGAAATGTTTGCAAAGTAATTAAAAAGAAATAACTGAAATATCACATTTACATAAGTATTCAGACCCTTTGTTGAGGCACCTTTGGCAGCGATTACAGCCTCAAGTCTTCTTGAGTACGATGCTACAAGCTTGGCACACCTGTATTTGGGTCATTTCTCCCATTCTTCTCTGCAGATCCTCTCAAGGTTGGATGGGGAGCGTCAATGCACAGCTATTTTCAGGTCCCTCCAGAGATGTTCGACTGGGTTCAAGTCCGGGCTCTGGCTGGGCCACTCAAGGACATTCACAGACTTGCCACGAAGCCACTCCTGTGTTCTCTTGGCTGTGTGTTTAGGGTCATTGTCCTGTTGGAATGTGAACCTCCGCCCCAGTCTGAGGTCCAGAACGCTCTGGAGCAGGTTTTCATCAAGAATCTCTCCGTTCATCTTTCCATCGATCCTGACTAGTCTCCCAGATCATTTTTCCATCGATCCTGACTAGTCTCCCAGTTACTGCCCCTGGAAATACATCCCCGCAGCATGATGATGCCACCACCATGCTTCACCATAGGTATGGTATTGGCCAGGTGATGAGACGTGATGCTTGGCATTCAGGCCAAAGAGTTCAATCTTGGTTTCATCAGACCAGAGAATCTTGTTTCTAATGGTCCGAGAGTTCTTTGGGTGCCTTTTGGCAAACTCCAAGTGGGCCGTCATGTGCCTTTTACTGAGGAGTGGCTTCCGTCTGGCCACTCTACCATAAAGGCCTGATTGGTGGAGTGCTGCAGATATAGTTGTCCTTCTGGAAGGTTCTCCCTTCTTCACAGAGGAACTCTGGAGCTCTGTCAGAGTGACCATCGGGTTCTTGGTCACCTCCCTGACCAAGGCCCTTCTCCCCCGATTGCTCAGTTTGGCCGTCCGGCCAGCTCTATGAAGGGGTCCTGGTGATTTCTAAGATCTTCCATTTAAGAATGACGGAGACCACTGTGCTCTTCGGGACCTGCAATGCTACAGAAATTGTTTTATACCCTTCCCCAGATCTGTGTCTCGACACAATCCTGTCTTTGACATTGTCCTTGAGCTGTGATGGCAATTAAGTCAAATTCTTTGGGCTGAGTAGTGACTCATATATAGGCCAGGCGAGACAAGGATATTCCAGAGAACAGTCCATGAAGGACATTGATGAACTAGGCATGTGTTACAACAATCCAATAGTTTCATGATTACTAATATTAGCCTTATTAAAGTCTTGATCTAATTCGTAAGTATAAGACATAGTGGCAGAATTAGGCCATTCGGGCCATTGAGTCTATTCTGCTATTCAATCATAGCTGATCAATCTTTCCCTCTGAACCCCATTCTCCTGCCTTCTCCCCATAACCCCTGACACCCGTACTAATCAAAAATCTTGACACTTTAGGTCTACGGACAATTCCTTCGTCTTCATGGCTTGGTTTTTGCTCTGACATGCACTGTCAACTGAGGGAACTTATATAGACAGGTGTGTGCCTTTCCAAATCATGTCCAATCAATTTAATTTACCACTGGTGGACACCAATCAAGTTGTGGAAACATCTCAAGGATAATCAATGGAAACAGGATGAACATAAGCTCAATTTTGAGTGTCTTAGCAAAGAGTCTGAATACTTATGTAAATGTGACATTTCAGTTATTTATTTTTAATTACTTTGCAAAAATTCCAAAACATCTGTTTTCGCTTTTTTATTATAGGGTATTGTGTTTCGATTGATGATAAAAGAAAAAAAAATTATTCATTTTAAAATAAGGCTGTAACGTAGCAAAATGTAGAAAAAGTGAAGGGATCTGAATACTTTCTGAATGCACTGTACTTTCAAACGAAATGTGTACTTTTCATAATTTCATAAGTTCATACGTTAAAGGGGCAGAATTAGGCCATCCAACCCATCAAGTCACTAGGGGCGTGGCTGTGTTCTGCAGCTGCGGCTCACCGGCAGTCTCTCCATTTTTTTTTTGTGTTTTTTAGTCAATGTTGATGTTAAATGTACGTTTTGTTTTATTTTTAATTCTGTGTATGTAGGGGGATGGTGGGGGGGTTGGGGGAAGCCTTTTTTTAAATCTCCTCCTCAACGGAGATGCGACCTTTACCGTGTCGTATCTCCGTTCGCGCTACGGCCTAACATCGTGGAGTCGGCGGCCTCCAGCTGGGATCGACCTCGAAGACTCCGGTCGCAGGGCCTGGACTTACCATCTCGGAGGCTTCGGCCGTGGGCCCTGCAGACCGCAACATCGGGAGCTCGCAGGTCCCTGGCTGGCGGCCGGCTTTTGGGAGCTCCAGCCGCAGCAGCTTCGACCGCCCCGAAGCACGAGGCACGATCAACCCGCCCGCAGGCCCTTCATCACCCTGCGTGGCTCGGCCGCAGCACTTTACATCGCCCGGTGGGGGCTCAGGACTCTCATCGCCCTGCGTGGCTCGGCCGCGGCATTTTCCATCGCCCGGTGGGGGCTCAGGACTTTCTTCGGCCTGCTCGGCTCGGCTCGACCCTGGGACTTTCCATCGCCCGGTGGGGGCTTCAAGGGGTTGGGAGCCTCGATCGCCTCGTGGCGCCACGGGAGAAGAACGAGGAGGAGATAAGACTTTGCCTTCCATCACAGTGAGGGTATGCCTAGAGCAATCACTGTGATGGCTGTTTTGTGTAAAAAATTGTATCTGTGTGTCTTGTGTTCTTTAATGTCTGCTGCCGGACCCTGACGTGAGAGGACGCTGGCGTTGATTATTCACCGCTTTTCCGTCAGGATAGTTTGTCTGTTTGTCTGTTTGTTTCTATGTTAATTGTATTTGTAAAGCGCTTTGTGCATGTGTTAAGGCGCTATATAAAATAAATATATTATTATTATTATTAAGTCTACTCCACCATTCAATCATGGCTGATCCATCTTTCCCTCTCAACCACATTCTCCTGCCTTCTCCCCATAACCCCTGACACCCGTACTAATCAAGAATCTTGACACTGTTAAATGTTACACAAATCATTCTGTGGTTTTCTGACTGTTACTTCTGTATCGTGTAAAAAGTCATTTTTAAGAAGAGCTTCCTTCTGATGAAATTGTTGGTATTTTATAACTGCAAACACGACAGAGAAGCTGGCATCAATCTTTAGCGTTATTCTGCTACTGTGTGTGTTGTTGGAGGAAGATGATATTCATAACCACGGCACACAATGCATGAACACTATTCTTTGCCCATTGGTACAACGATGTCGGACAATCAGAAAATAGCAGTTTTCTCAACCTCAGGGTTACAAAGCAGGTGATGACAGGAGCCTGCAAACAGTTCATTGAGTAACCTGTATGTAAGGAAGTAATTGTTACTGTCAGTCTGGGTTACAACTGTCACCAACTGTTATGCCTCTGGCCTCTTCCAGAGGACATCGAAATAACAGTAAACAGATTCATCATCTTGGTTTGTTTACCAGGTCAAAAACCTTCATCAATTTGCCTGCGGAAAAGCAGCCAAATCATGGCAATTCATCTAGCTGATAAAATTCCCCAGAGCCCAGGAAATTATTAATGGCACTCATCTCATTATCCAGGACACTTGACACAGTGCTGCACTATTCATGAAATGCACACTACATCACTTTATCAGTTCCAAGCTGTTTGGATACCCAAAATGTGGGATCACACAGGAAATTGTTCCTGCCAGGAGAGTTAAAGCATCAATTCTCAATGAATGCTGCTTTGTGTTTTTTTAAGTAGTTGTTCACAACTGGACAGGTCGCCATTTATTCTCCACCCGCTAATTGTCCTTGAGCTGTGATGGCAATTAAGAGTCAAATTCTTTGGGCTGAGTGGTGAGTCATATATAGGCCAGGCGAGACAAGGATATTTCAGAGAACAGTCCATGAAGGATATTGATGGACTAGGTAGGTTTTACAACAATCCCACAGTTTCATGATTACTAATATTAGCCTTATTAAAGTCTTGATCTAATTCATATGTATAAGACATAGTGGCAGAATTAGGCCATTCGGCCCATTGAATCTACTCCGCCATTCAATCATAGCTGATCAACCTTTCCCTGTGAACCCCATTCTCCCTCCTTCTCCGTGTAACCTTTAACACCCTTGCTAGTCAAGAATCTGTCGATCTCTGCTTTAAAAATACCTGAAGACTTGGCCTCCACAGCCATATGTGGCGTTGAATTCCACAGATCACCCTCAGGCTAAAGAAATTCCTCAATTTCTTTCTAAAGATATATCCTTTTGTTCTGAGGCTATGCTCTCTGGTTCCAGACTCTTCCACCATTGGAAACATCCTCTCCACATCCACTTTATTTCATTATTCAGTACGTTTCAATGAGATAGACAATAGACAATAGGTGCGGGAGTAGGCCATTCGGCCCTTCGAGCCAGCACCACCATTCACCATGATCATGGCTGATCATTCTCAATCATGCCCTCTCATCCTTCTAAACTCCAGATAGTACAGCCCCAGAGCCATCAAATGCTCATTAATTAAATATAAATTCTCTAGCTGCCTAGTGGGATTTTGAATTTGATTTCTCTAAATTCATGGTCCGGATTTCAGGATAGTAGATCAATAGCCTAACATGAATGGTTCTGTTGGTGGAGGTGCTGCCTCATAACTCCATCAGTGGAAACCCAAGGTTCCATCCTCACCTCCATTTGTGCCAGTGTGGAGTCTGCATGTTCTTCCTGTGACCGTATGGGTTTCTCCAGTTTAGGTTTAGGTATATTTTGTCACATGTACGGAGGTACAGGGAAATGCTTAGAAACAAGAAAATGAGGATGCTGGTTTACAACAAGGAAGGTACTATATGCTGGAGTATCTCAGCAGGTAAGGCAGCATCTTTGGCTAACATGGAGAGGTGACGTTTGGGTCGGGACCCATCTTCAGACTGAGTATTCAGTCTCATGGTCATTAAAAGTAGGTCTCTTTCCTGCTAACTCCATAACTTACACGTTATGCTGATCCCTGTTTCAAGTATACTCAATGACAGCATCCACCACCCATTTTACAATGAATTCCAAATATCCACAATCCTCTGCTTGAAGGTATCTCTCCTCATCTCTGTGCTGAATGGCCGATTCTTTATTTGGAATTTGGGACTCCTCATCTCCCCCGTCAAGGGAAACATGAACTCCCCATCTTCCTTGCCAAGTGCCTTAAAAAATGTTAGTATGTTTCACTGAAACATCTCAATAGACAATAGACAATAGGTGCAGGAGTAGGCCATTCAGCCCTTCGAGCCAGCACCGCCATTCAATGCGATCATGGCTGATCACTCTCAATCAGTACCCCGTTCCTGCCTTCTCCCCTCTAAAGGGCCTGTCCTACTTAGGTGATTTTAAGGCGACTAGGCTGTCGCCGACAGTTCGCCGGGTGTCGCGGGCATGATCGTGAGGAGTCTTCCAAGAATCGTAGTGGATCTCAGCGCGTCGCTGAGAAATCAACCGGATTGAAATTTCTCGGCGACAGCTGGCTTGTCGCCAGGTATTGTTGCTTATTGCGGGCGCTGTCGCATGCTGTCCCTGAGTTGCTAGGTTCTCTTAGATGCATTTAGAAGCACATAATATTAAAATAAGTAAAGTCATTTGAAGAAACCATAAAATACTTGTGTTTAACCAATTTATTTACCGTCAGGACATTTGACAGGTAGATTGGAGGCGACAGTTTGACAGTCAGGTAAGCGTGGGAATTTTTAGTGATGTTTATGGCCATCAGCGATTACATTTAAAGTAGGCTCCCAACCCAGATATGCAACCCAGAAACCAGATATGCATCTCCCATACATTTTCAAATTATGCCCACACTCCGCACAAAAATCCATTTAACCACTTTTAAAATTAAATTTCTTAATACTGCTATTAGTAAACTGGAAGTAAATCCAGTTTATGCCTTGTTACCATGAAGCTTGGTTTTCAAGTAACCCAGGCAAGATATAAGAAAATAACTGCAGATGCTGGTACAAATCGATTTATTCACAAAATGCTGGAGTAACTCAGCAGGTCAGGCAGCATATCGGGAGAGAAGGAATGGGTGACGTTTCGGGTCGAGACCCTTCTTCAGACTGATGTCGGGGGTGGGACAAAGGAAGGATATAGGTGGAGACAGGAAGATAGAGGGAGATCTGGGAAGGAGGAGGGGAAGGGAGGGACAGAGGAGCTATCTGAAGTTGGAGAAGTCGACGTTCATACCACCGGGCCGCAAACTGCCCAGGCGAAATATGAGGTGCTGCTCCTCCAACTTCCGGCGGGCCTCACCATGGCACTGGAGGAGGCCCATGACAGAGAGGTCAGACTGGGAATGGGAGGGGGAGTTAAAGTGCTGGGCCACCGGGAGATCAGTTGCGTTAATGCGGACCGAGCGCAGGTGTTCAGCGAAGCGATCGCCGAGCCTGCGCTTGGTTTCGCCGATATAGATCGCTTCGCTGAACACCTGCGCTCGGTCCGCATTAACGCAACTGATCTCCCGGTGGCCCAGCACTTTAACTCCCCCTCCCATTCCCAGTCTGACCTCTCTGTCATGGGCCTCCTCCAGTGCCATGGTGAGGCCCGCCGGAAGTTGGAGGAGCAGCACCTCATATTTCGCCTGGGCAGTTTGCGGCCCGGTGGTATGAACGTCGACTTCTCCAACTTCAGATAGCTCCTCTGTCCCTCCCTTCCCCTCCTCCTTCCCAGATCTCCCTCTATCTTCCTGTCTCCACCTATATCCTTCCTTTGTCCCACCCCCGACATCAGTCTGAAGAAGGGTCTCGACCCGAAACGTCACCCATTCCTTCTCTCCCGAGATGCTGCCTGACCTGCTGAGTTACTCCAGCATTTTGTGAATAAACCCAGGCAAGATGTTATATTTCAAAACTCTCAAGTACTTACCGACTTGTCAGTGATTTCAGAGAAAATTAGGACTCCGGAGAAGCATTGACAGCGTGGGAATTTTGCGATGTTTCCGAAGACGGTGTAATCTCGACCTGACTCAGCATTGTCGTGGTCATTGTCGTCGGGTAAAAGAAAATTTTGCCGATCTGCTACGACTTTGACAGTCGCCTAAAAAATCGCCTAAGTGGGACAGGCCCTTAAGTCAATGAGCGTCATGGCAATGGTGGTGGTAGCAAGGCAAAATCTCTACTGGATCACCTCGCAAAGCTTAAACCTGGCCCAGCCTAACAGCAGATGCGAGACTTAGAAAGCACCCTTACCTTTATTGAATCTATCATCTGCCTCTGCCCTTCTGGTTCTGGTTGATTACTGTGCAAACACCTCATGTGGTTATCTCGCGCAGGTCGGAGTGAGTAGAGTAGTGATTAAATTTTGAAGTGGGCCTTTTTGACCAAGTTGGGGAGATCTAGTTGCTCAATCCCCTTTTTAAATGACCGAATATCGTGTGTTGGGTGGTAACATATTCCAATCCCTTATCGTCCTTGGGTAAAGGCATTTCATAGTTGGTCAGGGTTGATGAGAAGGAGTGTAAGTTCCTTGTTTTGCCACTTACTTCAGCTGCTGAGACTGAACATGTATCCTTGATTTCCTAACAATAGATGACAGCAGCAGGTATTAGTCAAGTACAATGAGGAAGTTAACATCAATCACCATCATTGTAGTCAGGGAATTAAATTCCTTCCTGTTCGGTGGGCTTTTCCTACAGGTTCTTTATAGCCACATGGTTGCGTTAATGGGACACCACACGTGGGAATCCAGCAATCGGGACTAATTGATGTCCCCTTCTCGCTGTTTAACAAGTTCCATGTGAATCTGAATGAACATAGCAGGGTATTTGCAAATATATGGATGAATAAAACGTGAAGTGCTTTGTTACTTGCACAGGCACAGACAAGGCAAAGCTGCTGGTGGAAAGGGTTCACAAGTTATATTACGATTTCTTCATGCTGAGAAGCAACCAATGAACTCCAAGCTGCATGTGCCACCGTGGTTTTCATTCTTCCTCCCCCGTGCCTTTATCAGGCTCTTCTTCAGCATGAACCACAGCAGAGACTCATAATCATTTATTTCACACCTTCTCAACACGTTTCGCAAATTAACTCCAGATCTGGGATGTTATGTCACAGCCTGGGTTGTTATGTTACAGTTGTACAAGACGTAGGTGAATCCTTATTTGGCGTATCATGTTCAGTTTCAGTGACCCTACCAATAGGAAAGATGTTGTTAAGCTCAAAAGAGTGCAGAGAAGATTAATGAGGTTGTTGCCAGGACTTGAGGGAGAGGATGGACAGGCTAGGTTTTAATTCCTTGGAGAGCAGGCGGATGAGGGGTGATCTTGTCAAGATGTATTAAAGACTAAAAATGATTACAATCGAACCATCCTCAGTGTACAGATGCATAAAGATAGTCCCAGGATTTCCATTGAGGTAGATATTGGTTCAGGACCACTCTCTAGTTATTGATAGGATGGTTCTTTGATTGCAAGGCATTACTGTGATGCTATCTATATACTAAAACTCTTGTTTGTTTGTTTGTTCCAGAACTACAGCCAAAACGGTACACGATAGCGTGACAATTTTAGGCCCACCTTACTCACCGTCATCCCTTTGGTGCTAATGGAAGAGGTTTCATTGAAATCGGCCTTTTATTTTTAAAGTTATTCACATTTTAAAGTTTAAATCTATCTCCTAGGTAGGGAGGGGGGAGGGAGGGAGGGGGTAGGAGGGAGGGGGGGAGGGAAGATAAGGGGGATGGAGCGGGGGGAAGGGAAGGGGAGGGGGAGGGGAGGGAGAGGGGAGGGAGGGAGGGAGGAGGGGAGGGAGGGAGGGGGAGGGGGAGAGGGGAGGGGGGAGGGGGAGGGAGAGGGGGGAGGAGTGGGTGTTGCACCAATGCTGGAGAGGTTTGAGCCCAACGGTTCCACTTGGTCTAGTTCCCACTAAATGTGTACTTTTGTGATGGCCAGTCGACAGGATATTGTGCCATGTCATGTACGTTTTAGTATTGGCCTCAAGGTATGTCACACACTTTGTAAATTCCACCCCCCCCTCAACCTGGCTTTTTCACAGTTTGAATGTAGGTAACTTCAAAAGGAACTCACAGTTTAAAGTACATGCATTTCCAGATGGTATACTTTATATTTTCGACTGAGATGACTTTGTAGTCAAGAAACAGTGCTGGGTAACTGAAGGAAAATAAAACGCAGATGCTGGTTTAAATCAAAGGTAGACACAAAATGCTGGAGTAACTCCGGGTCAGGCAGCATCTCAGGAGAGAAGGAATGGGTGATGTTTTGGGTCGAGACCCATCTTAAGACTGAAGAAGGGTCTCGACCCGAAACGTCACCCATTCCTTCTCTCCTGAGATGCTGCCTGACCCACTGAGTTACTCCAGCATTTCTTGTCTACCTTGGGTAACTGAAGGTAGATTGTCATTATTCTACATTTGTGCAGCTGCAGTAACGTTCTGCAAATTGAGGATGCACATTCCTTATGTGAGGATGATGTAGAGTTGGTGATATCTGTACAAATTCCTTTTTGCTTCCTCGGTATAATTTCCATCCTTGATCACTGGATTGTGGGAAGGGATGAGGGGATGTGCTGAAGATGTGAAAGGCACTATGCAAAAGCAAGCCTTTAATATTTCTTGTGCAACTTCAGTTCAGAGCTGTTGGGTGAATCCAAAGATGCCTGCTTTGTGTTCATTGATTTTGTTGTTGTCCATGTTGGGATTTTGCAACCTATACTGGATTCCTGGATACTCATTATTTTTTAGCATCAGCATCAAGTCCAGTAAATTATTTTTCTCACTGCAGGCAATTAGAGACTATATTTTTTAATGACTTTTTGACATGATGATCACAGATGATCACAGATCACAGTCTCATTGGAGATCCTCAGACTCATCGGATACCCTCAGACTATCTGTAATTGGACTTTACCATATTTTATCTTTAAACGTTATTCCCTTTGTCATGTATCTGCGGATGGCTCGATTGTAATCATGTATAGTCTTTCCGCCGACTGATTAGCATGAAGCAAAAGCTTTTCACTGTACCTCCATACACGTGACAATAACCTAAACTGAACTAAAATTTAAAGATTGTCCACCAGAAAATTATAAACTAATTCATTATGACGGAACTTCAAGAAATCCTGCAAAATCGCAAATAATTGCAAAATCACAAATTCGGTGGGCCAAAGGGCTGTTTCTGCACTGTATCTCTAAAGTCTAAAGAAAAGTCTAGATTTCTTGTAGCTGTTCTTTGGCATGGGGAGATCAGCCGTGATCACATTGATTGACTGGGTTGGCTGGCCAACTCCTGCAACTATTATTTTTAGTGTTCTTGTGTTTGCTTTCCTCTATTTTAATATTCAAACTCCATCGCCCTAATCTCTCCCCAACTCTGTTCCTCCCCCTGCTGTTGGGTTGGAGATACCTGTGCTCCTTCAAACCTGGCTTCTTCCAAGTCTTATATTTTAATCTCCCCACCGTTGGAAATCGTGTTTTCATTGCCTAAACTGTGGTTTGGAATTCTCTTCATAAATCCATTTCACAACCTTACGATAGGCATTGAAGCCTATTTTTAATCATGCTCTAGGTTACTTGTCTTAATTTGTAACAGTTTAATAATAGTACTGTAAAACAAGCTGAGATGTTGTTTAATTCTATTCAAGGTGTTGTGGTGATGACTGCTTTGTTGCATAAAGTGGAACTCTGATTTGAAGGTACAGTGATTTTCGGACGGCATAGTGGAGAAGCAGTACAGTTGCTGCCTTACAGCGCCAGAGACCCGGGTTCGATCCTGACCACGGGTGCTGTCAGCAAGGAGTTTGCACATTCTCCCTGTGATCACGTGGGTTTTCTCCGGGTGCTCCGGTTTCCTCGCAAACTCCAAAGATGTACAGGTTTGTAGGTAAATTGGCTTGGAATTCATGTAAAATTGTCCCTCGTGTGTGTAGGATAGTGTTAATGTGTGGGGATCGCTGGTCGGCGCGTACTAGCTGGGCCACAGGGCCTGTTTTCACGTGGTATCTGTATCTCTAAACTAAACTAAAATAAGCACAATCATGTACAAGTACGAGTGCAACAATTGTTGTGTAAAATTAGTAGACTTCAAGAGTCACCACATTTCCAGCGCCACCTTGTTGGATAGTGCAAGTGTACTGAGTGATTGCTGGTCGGCATGGATTTGATGGGCCGAAGGGCCTGTTTCTACACTGTATCTCTAAAGTGTAAAGTAAAAGTTGGGAATGGTGGTGATATAAACATTGAAAACATTCAAATTTTGAAAATTTGTGTTACTTGGCAGGTGGTCTACTGTGTCACTAGATCACATCATCATCGTGTGTCAAATAAATCAGAATTCAATAATCTGCAACAAGTTGGTAAAAAAGGGGTTAATTTTTATCCTGATAGAAATGTAGTGGCTATTACCGGCAAACACCACCGCTGTGCTTGTTATTTGTAATTTAGCAATATATATATTAATTAGAATTGTGAGTGCTTCAAACTAGTTTAAAGAATGAATGTATAAAGAGTTTGCTTCAAGTATTCTCAAAACATCTGAATAAGGTGCCACTAATAATTAGAGATTTTGAAGGTTAAGAAGTGAAGGTGAAGGATGATGAAAATTATTTCTCAATTTATGACAGAACTGTAAAAGTGAGCCAAGATGCGCCTTCAATGGGCTTTCTGACTGCAATAAGAGAGCGTATTGATTACATTTTTAAGGAAAATTTGACACAGAGGAAGTCATTGACTGAAGGGAGATTTGTGCCTGCAGGTCTTATACATGTAGTAATTTAAATGTAGAAACATATTCTCAATATACTTCAGAGTCTACTGTCAAACAAAATTTGATAATGGGCTATTAGGAATTATTAAGGGGAGAGGTCCAACAGCATGATTAAAGAGGTAGCTGAAGACAACCATCCTTGATGAAGAGGTAGAGAGGCAGATGGGTTTAAGGAGTGAAATGGACATTGCCACAGACGGTTGAAGAAACCAAGTCATTGGGTAATTTTAAGGCGGACATCAGCAGATTATTGATCAGTAAGGATGTCAAAGGTTATGGGGAGAAGGCAGGAGAATGGAGTTGAGAGGGAAAGGTAGATCAGCCATGATTGAATGGCGGAGTAGACTCGACAAGCCCAATGACCTAATTCTGCTCCTATGACTTATGAACTAATGGAAGTCCAGACCTTATGCTCTGGGAAGTTCAAGGCATGAGCAGGAATTAGTAGGTTAACCTATGATGAGCGTTTGACGGCCCTGGGCCTCTACTCGCTAGAGTTTAGAAGAATGAGGGGGGATCTCATTGAAACATATGGAATAGTGAAAGGCATGGATAGAGTGGAATTGGAGAGGATGTTTCCATTAGTGGGAGAGTCTAAAACTAGAGGTCGTAGCCTCAGAATTAAAGGATGTTCTTTTAGGAAGGAGATGAGGAGAAATTTCTTTAGTCAGAGGGTGGTGAATCTGTGGAATTCTTTGCCGCAGAAGGCTGTAGATGTCAGTGTCAGTAGATGTCAGTAGATATTTTTAAGGCAGAGATAGACAGATTCTTGATTAGTGCAGGTGTCAGAGATTATGGTTAGAAGGCAGGAAAATGGGGTTAGGAAGTAGAGATAGATCAGCCATGATTGAGTGGTGACATGATTGAGACTTGATGGGCTGAATGGCCTAAAGGGCCTGTCCCACTTAGGCGATTTTTTTAAGCGACTGCCGACGACTGTCAAAGTCATAGCAGATCGGCAAAATTTTCTTTTACCATACGACAATGACCACGACAATGTCGAGTCAGGTCGAGATTACACCGTCTTCGGAAACATCGTGAAATTCCCACGCTGTCAATGTTTCTCCGGCATCTTAATTTTCGCTGAAATCACTGACAAGTCTGTAATTACTTGAGAGTTTTGAAATATAACATCTTGCCCGGGTTACTTGAAAACCAAGCTTCCAGTTTACTAATAGCAGCAATAGGAAATGTAATTGTAAACGTGGTTAAATGGATTTTTGTGCGGAGTATGGCCATTCTTTGAAAATGTATGGGAGATGCATATCTGGTTTCTGGGTTGCATATCTGGGTTGGGAGCCCACTTTAAATGCAATCACTGATGGCCATAAACATCGCGAAAATTCCCACGATTACCTGACCGTCAAACTGTCGCCTCCAATCTACCTATCAAATGTCTTGATGGTAAATAAATTGGTTAAACACAAGTATTTTATGGTATCTTCAAATGACTTTACTTAATTTAATATTACGTGCTTCTAAATGCATCTAAGACAACCTAGCAAACCTGGAGACAGCATGCGACAGCGCCTGCAATAAGCAACGATACCTGGCGACAAGCCAGCTGTCGCCGAGAAATTTCAAACCGGTTGATTTCTCAGCGACGCGCCGAGATCCACTACGATTCTTTGAAGACTCCTCACGATCATGCCCGCGACACCTCGGCGAACTGTCGGCGACAGCCTAGTCGCCTGCAGTCACCTTAAAATCGCCTAATTGGGACAGGCCCTTAATTCTACTCCTATTCCTTATGACCTTATGAGCAGTAGAGGAGTAATTGAGTTTGCAAAGATCAAACGATCAGAATTGAAGAAGTGTACATATCTTCGAGAGGGTCACTTGTTGAAAAGATTGCTGAGATACGCAGAGCCAAGGCTATGGATAGATTTAACAATCAGAAAGTGACTTCACAATCAAGGCATCAGTTAACTCACAGTCAATATACGTCACTAAGCAGAAAAGTGATGGATGACTGGGATTTAAAATACAGGCACCTGTTTCACTCTTGGATAAACTGAACTCTGTAGAGTACATTGAAATAGTCACACTGAGAACTGACAAAGGTTTGTTTAGTTCAGAGTTTAGAGATACAGCATGAAAACAGCCCATTCCGCCCACCAACCTCACACTTCATATCAATCACCCATTCTCACTAGTTCTATGTTATCCCACTTTAACATCCACTCACTACGCATTAGGGGCAATTTTGCAGGGGCCAATTAACCAACAAATCCGCACATCTTTGGAATGTGTGAGGAAACCGGAATGCAGGGGGAAATCCATGATGTCACTGGGGGAACGTGCAAACTCCACGCAGACAGCACCCGAGGTTGGGATCTTACTCGGGTCTCTGGTGCTGTGTGGCAACTGC
The DNA here is from genome assembly GCF_053455715.1 of Rhinoraja longicauda. Taxonomy (NCBI): domain Eukaryota; kingdom Metazoa; phylum Chordata; class Chondrichthyes; order Rajiformes; family Arhynchobatidae; genus Rhinoraja; species Rhinoraja longicauda. Next base: position 18,538,888 of record NC_135964.1, read on the forward strand.
TCCACTGTACTGCCCTGGGGTGGAGAAGGGTCAAGGATGGAGCTGATAACTAAGGTGGAATAGTACTTGGGAAATAGTCTGCTGACCCCAATCTGGGGAATTACATGCTGCTGGGTTCAAATCTTACAGCCTAACTATGCTAGGGATGTGGCAAAAGTAATCAGCATCCAAACTGAAGATTTTATCAGATTATATGTTGGAACCAGACTGAATTATGTATTTTGGCAAAGTGTTGGCAGAAGCCAGTTAATGTCATTGTAGGAATCAGAAGACAAGACCCCAGAGCAAATTATGGACGTGAAGAATCAATAATGAAAGGGACCAAAATAATCTGAATCAATTTTAATGCAGAGTCGGAGGATGAAACCTTTGCTCAAGGTAAGACTTGTGACAAAGAGATATGTTTTCTTGTGTATTCAATAACAAGGAAAAGACAACACCCCGTCCACAGCAAGCAATGGTCTGTTTCCTTTATCATCGTTACTTTTTTGCATATCTTTCATTCATTTGTTCTGTATCTCTCTCCACATCAGTGTAGGAAAATAACTGCAGATGCTGGTACAAATCGAAGGTATCACAAAATGCTGGAGTAACTCAGCAGGTCAAGCAGCATCTCAGGAGAGAAGGAACGAGTGATGTTTCGGGTCAAGACCCTTCAGTCTGACCTGCTGAGTTACTCCAGCATTTTGTGATACCTCTCTCTACATCAGCGTCTATATCTCTCATTTCCCTTTCCCCTAACTCTCAGCCTGAAGAAGGGTCTCGACCCGAAATGTCACCTATTCCTTTTCTCCAGAGATGCTGTCTGACCCGCTGAGTTACTCCAGCTTTTTGTGTCTATCTTCATGAAATTGTAGTCCCCAGCTGAATGAAAGGTATTGCATAAAAGTTAAAATAAGACCCTGGGTGAGCAATGACTTTATGTTAGAAGAAGATAAGAAATAGAAGCAGGAGCAGACCACTTGGCCCCACCTACATGCGCTGCTATCCACCAAACCCATCATGGGTTTTTATTTTTATCTCCGCGTCCGTTTCCAACTCTGACCCAATATTCATTCAGTCCGCCTGGACCTACCTGATCTCCCGGTTGCTAAACACTTTAATTCTCCTTCCCTTTCCCACACTGACCGTTCTGTCCTGGGTTTCCTCCATTGTCAGAGTGAGGCTCAATGCATATTGGAGGAACAGCATCTCATATTTTGCTTGGGCAGCTTACAGCCCAGTGGTATGAATATTGATTTCTCTAACTACAAGTAACCCCGGCATTCCCTCGCTCTTCATCCATCCCCCACCCAAGTCACACCAGCTTTTCATTTTCACCCAACAAACAGTTAACAGTGGCCTGTTTCTCTTATCATTGTTTCTTTTTTGCATATCTTTCATTCGTTGTTCTATATCTCTTTGCATCGTTGTCTAAATCTCTCCTTTCCCTTTTCCGTGACTTTCAGTCTGAAGAAGGGTCACGACCCAAAATGTCACCCATTCCTTCTCTCCACAGATGCTGCCTGTCCGGCTGAGTTACTCCAGCTTTTTGTGTCTATTTTCGTTTTAAACCAGCATCTGCAGTTCCTTCCTACGCATTCTTAAATTTCCATCATATTCTAAAATATATATCTTTGTATTGAATAAACTCTTAGGCTTAAACTTACAAACCCTTTTGGAAGGAAACATCCAACACTATTTCAGGCCTGAATGACTACACTTATTTTCGTTTCTACACTCACTGGCCAGAGAAACATCATCTTTGCATCTATTCTGTCAATCCCTCTAAGAATTTTCTATGTTTCCAGGTGATCACTTCCAAATTTCACAAATAAATAGGCCTAACCTACTCAAAGGGCAACACAATAGTGCAGCTGGTAGAGCTGCTGCCTCTCAACGCCAGGGCCTCGGGTTCGATCCTGACCTCGGGTGCTGTCATCGTAGAGTTTGCACACCGTACGGGTTTCCTTTGGGTGCTCTGATTTTCTACATCATCCCAAAGACGTGCGGATTTGTAGGTTAATTGGCCATTGCAAATAGGCCCTGGTGCGTCGGGAGTAGATGGGAAAATGGGATAACGTAGAACTAATGCTGATGAATGGTCAGCATTGATTATGTGGGCAGAAGGGCCTGTTTCCATGCTGTGTCTCCCAACTAAACTGAATCGTCAGAAATTAATCTTTTCCTGTATTGTAACTATATTCTTCCTCCGTAAGTGTATCAGAATTGTACACTGTGTTCCCGGCACATCTCATTAGGGCCACATATAATTTCATTAAGACATTGTTTCTCTTGTACGTAAATCTTTTTGTCATAAGGGACAGCTTGCCTTTTGTGTTTCTAATTACTTGCATCATATAATTTGTGTACAAGGACACCCAGTCCCTCTGAACACGAATCTTCAATCTATCACCTGTAATAACTACACCATGTTTCTTTTTTTTCTATTAAAGTGGGCAACTTCACATTTGTCCATATCATATTACAAGTGTTTTCTCTTTGCCCATTCACTTTGGTTTGTTTATATCCCTCCTGAAGCTTATCTGCATTCTCTCCTCCTTACCACCCACACTCAATGTTGTACTTTCAGTAAAATTTGATTATTTTGAGCGCTCTCTTCATCTCATTGGGCAGCTTTGGACCTACACTAAGCCCTGTGGCATCGTCAGAATCTCTATTCTCTGTCCATAAGCTGATCCTCAATCCATGCCAGTATAAAGCCCCCAACTCTGTGTACAAATGTTCTCTAATTAGCACTGGTGTGGCATGAAGGCAGTCTGAAAGTCCAAATATAGCATATCCACAGCATGGTTCGGGAACAGCTCCATCCAACACAGCAAGAAATTGCAGAGAGTTGTGGACGTAGCCCAGACCATCAGGCAGACCAACCTCCCTTCCATTGACTTAATCTGTACTTCAATGCTGCCTCGGCAAGGCCACCAACGTAATCAAGGACCAGTCTCATCTCGGTCACTCCCTTTTCTCCCCTCTCCCATCAGGTAAAGGGTGTGGAAGTTGAAAGCTCCAGATTCATACCGCCAGATTCAGTGACAGTTTCTTCCAAGCTGGCAACTGAACCTTCCTCTCACCAGCAAGAGTGTGGGTCCTGACCTCCCATCCACCTCATTGGGTACCTTTGAACTATCTTTAAATCGGACTTTATCGGTCTTTATATTGCTTAAAATATTGTATCCTTTATCTCTATTGTGAGATGCAAATGTGAGTGTACCCCTCTCTCACACTATGCTGTGGACAGCTTGATTGTAATCATGTATGGTCTTTTCTTTGACTGGATTACACGCCACAAAAAGCTGTTCACTGTACCTCACCACATGTGACGATAATAAACTAATCTAAACTAAACCACTCTTTTCTGTTTTGTAAGTTTTCCTTTAATGTAAAGGTAAAAGTGGAAAGCCTGAGGAAAATGAAAAATATTAACATCTTGTTGAAAGTTTATCCAAAATACATGGGATTTATTTCACCACTGAGACATGGATGCAACATAAAGGTCAAAACTTGGCAAAAAAAATGCCTGTGCATCTGCAAACCAGCTCCAATAGTTGGACTGGAGACAAAAGGAACTGCAGATGCTGAAATCTTGAGTAAAACACAAATGCTGGACTAACTCAGAGAGGTCACGCAGTATCTGTGGAAGGAATGGATAGGCAATGTTTTTGGTCGGGATCCTTCTGCAGATTTGTAGAGTTATTGTAGAACTTTGTGTCTTACTTTAACAGCTGAACTTCTAGATTTTACTCCAACAACTTGACTTCTGGATTTTACTTATGCGGTCATCCATGCAAATCTTCACGGAGAAGGGATGTAAGGACATGAATATTTAATCTGAGTATTTAAGTCAGTAGATGCAGCAGCATTTTAAGTCTAACACCACATGTAATTTATTAGAATTTTGCTATGGAAAGCAAGGAGAGAAGATTAAATGGTAAAGGTTTGCTTGCACACAAGTTTCCAAACTTTATTTACTACAGCTGACTTTTTTTTGGATGACACCTATTGTAACACAGAGAAAGGGACCTGTTTATTTTTACAATTGCACCTAGCATTTCTAACTTCACTCATGGCCTCTGTGTGCTGGGGACTGTATCTGTATGTCAGTTTGAAAGCCTAACCTTTTGATAATCTCCTTTCAAATGCTTGCTTCTCTCTTGGCATGTTGCATACCTGTCTCCCTCCTCTATTTCCAATATCACAAACTCAATGACAGCCTATTACCAGCAAGAATTCGAGGGAATTATTCATGTGGCAATGTGCTTTCAATTAAAATGCATTTACATAATAAAATCATATTGTCACTTATTCTCTATTGTATATCACAAAATGGGTTGGAAAATTTAACAGATCGATCACTTTTTGGTTTAGTGATATAACAGAATCTGGATTTGGGGCGGCACTGTGGCACAGCGGTAAAGTTGCTGCCCTACAGCGCCAGAGGCCCAGATTTGATCTTGACTAAAGGTGCTTATCTGTACGGAGTTGTACGTTCTCCCCGTGACCTGCGTGGGTTTTCTTCGGGATCTCCGGTTTCTTCCCACACTCCAAAGACGTACAGGTTTGTAGGTTAATTGGCTTGGTATAATGTAAATTGTCCCTAGTGTGTGTAGGATAGTGTTAATGTGCGGGGATCGCTGGTCGGTGCGGTCTCAGTGGGCTGAAAGGTATGTTTCCATGCAGTATCTCTAAACTAAACTAGATCTGTTTCCCTCTCAAGTCGCAAGAAGACAAACAGAACATTTGTTTTCCAGTTTCTAAATAACTGTGCTACTGTGCTGCAGTTTTGATGTTCTCATGCCTTTTGGTTAGGACTTGTTTAAGTTGGCTTTGATTCTGCACAATTCGGTGCAGCAATAATGGGTCTCAATGCAATTATGAAAACTAGACCAGCTACCATACATTTTACAACTTAGACTAATCTTTTTTCATGGAAGATTTAAACTGATGCATTTCTGTTAAGGTTGATTTGGACTTCTAATTTATTTCCACAGTGCTTAATTCTATTCACATAGCAGGCAACCCTTTCACCATTTGTGCACGAAAATGAGAAGTAACTGTACTTGTTGATTTTTAATCTCAAAATAAAATCACAGCCATTAACATGAGATTGCATAAATTTATGGTAGTGTGCACTTGTGTGTCATATATATTGCAGGAAGATGGCTTTTGTGGGCAATTTATTGAAGCAAGATGGCAAAGCAAGGCAAATTAATGCTGGGGATAGCAACATTTTCCAACATAAGTGAGCTGCATTTAACTGATTCAGAAATAACAGCACCAAACATCACTGGCCTATCTTTTAGAGGTTGCAATCTTGGAAGCTGTCAGCAAAATACTTCATTGTCTACACTAAAGTAAAAAATTGCACAATGAGTTTCCATGTTCTGGGAAACATGTTGTCAAGCTGGAATGGGTGCAGAGAAGATTTACGAGGATGTTGCCAGGACTCGAGGGCCTGTGCTATAGTGAGAGGGTGAACAGGCTAGGACTCATTTCCCCTGGATCGCAGGAGGATGAGGGGTGATTCTGCACAATTCGGTGCAGCAATAAGAGGTGTACAAAATCAGGAGGGGAAAAGGTCAGGTAAATGCACAGAGTTGCTTGCCCAGACTAGGGGAATCGAGAACCAGAGAACATAGATTTATGAATGAATGAATGAATGAATATGTTTATTGGCCAAGTATGCATATACAAGGAATGTGCCTTGGTGCTCCGCTCACAAATGACAACACAAACATACAGTTAACAATTAAGAATAAAGCATAAACACATCAAAACAATAAGGATACACCATTACGGTCTAAGCACGTGGGTGAAAATAAACCAGAGCAAAAAAGAAACTACAGACTTTGGTTTATGGTGAGTGGGTAAAGATTTAATAAGAACCTGAGGCGTAACTTTTTTACACAAAGGGTGGTGGGTGAACAGAACGAGCAGCCGGAGGAGATAGTTGAAGCAGGTATTATTGCAATGTCTAAGAAACATTTAGACAGGTATATGGATAGGATAGGTTTAAAGGGATATGGACCAAACGCAGGCAGGTGGGACTATTGTAGATGGGGCATACTGATTTGCATGGACAAGATGGGTCGAAGGGCCAGTTTCCACACAGTATGACCCTATAACTCCATGACTCTATGAGTGCTTTAGTGGGTAACTGAGGGGATCAAAAGTGTACGAATCAACCCAATTCTATTTAATCGTTATTGGTAAAACCTGCAGATCCCTTTCAATTAGATATGATGCAGTATAATATACTCAATCATAATATGAGTGGTTCACACGGAACAAAATCATTTCACCGTACTTCGGTACATGCGACAATAAATTAAGGTCAACTCAAACTTAATTGGTTTATGCGACTCACAATAAGCTCCTGAATTTTCAGCTGCTGTGAACATACCTTTGTGAGGAAATTACCATTAACATTCTCCTCACAGAACAGAGTGTCATTGCAGCTACCTGAGTTACTGAATTGAATTTCTCAGTTGAAAATCTCTGTTAATATGTGCAATATAAATAACAGATGCATTGGAAGGAGTTAAAGAATATTATTCAATTTGCTGGGCACGGAACCACTGGTGAATAATGGATCTGTAGCTTTTTTTACAAGATGCATAAATATGTCTGACTCACAAGAACAAGCAGAGGTGATTAAAATATAGTAAAGAAATTTTGTCAGATTCTCAATACAAAGTAGCAAGTCAATGTAGCCGTTTGTAGGGCTGTGCTGGAATAGCTCGGAAATAAGTCAGGGTCAAAGATGATAGAGCAAAGCAAGATAGACCATTCGACCGGAAAAGCCACAGTAGGACATGGGTAAATTATAGCGCCATCTTAGGAAGCAGATTCGCGCGAATCGTCATGGGGGTCTACATATACTTCTACAAGCTTAGCTCACTGTTCTGCTGTAAATTGCTCAAATCGCCAAAGTAAACGACCCGACCCGTCTTTCTTCAGGTTCCCCAAGAACAAAGAAAGGTGAGAAAATATTCTTTTCTGTCGAGATTATTCTGTCTATAAAATATTCTTTTCTGTTCTCCCATCAACGGTCATGGGGAAACTAGATTTGTCGGTACATTAGAAAGTTATAGAAACCTGTTTTTTTTTTTACTACTCCGGCAAAGGTATTAGGGCATTTGGTGATAAAAATAGGCGAACACATTTTGGGGGGCTTTTTTTTCTCTCAAGTTCTTGTGGGAACTATAAGGATGGTGAGGATGGTTGCTTCCTCCCCACCCCCACCCCCTCCCCCCCTCCCCAATCCAGGAAGCCTGGCTATGCTAATGACATATAGTAACCATAATTTAAAATAATATAAGTTCAAGTTCGAACACTTTATTTGTCCCCGTGGAGCAATTTACAAAGGCACGTAGAGTAGTGGGGGGAGGGGGGGGTGGGGGTGGTAGCAGGGTGAGCAGTGGGACAGAGGTGGTTGGGAGTTGAGGAGCTGAACAGCCTTGGGGATAAAGTTTGCCCTTCTCCTCTGTGTCCTATAGCCTGGGCAGCGAAGCCAGTGTCCTGAGGGGAGCCACTCAAACGAAGAGAACAGGACGCGTGAGGATAATGTATGCATAACTTAATTTAAAAAAAAAATAATATTAAAGTTATCAATTTTTACACTGCTGTACATTTTTGGTTTTGTTCTTGTTCTAAGGCATGCATGCTAGTGCCTTAGGTCCAAAGGAGGATAGAAAGAAAATACTAAAATGGTCTATGTAAGAAGATTTTTAAAAGTTCTTCGACATTTAAGGTAATTTGATATATTAGAGGAAAAATGCATCTTTGATATATAGGTCTCTCCCCACCCCTGAAAACAATTGCACTTAAGTGATATATCATCCATTCTGCAGGTTTGTAGTTATAATCAAATTTGTTCTTATAAGTTAATTCTATATGATCTTTTCTGTAATTTCAGATGTCAACAGTGGGACCAGAGTACTCGTCGACAAGATCTCCGACACCAAACTCCAGAGTACTTGTCAAACAACTGCCATCTTTGTTCTGAACACTTCAAACTTGACCAATTTTCCACCAAGCAGACCAAGAAAACAGGCTAAAATGGAATGCAGTTCCAACACTCTTTCAGATCCCTAATCCACCAAAATGTCTGTCTACCCCACGCAGGTCACTCAAGAGGAAGAACCTCCCATCTTCACCAAAGCCTTCAAAGCAACAAAGAGGAAGGCCTAATTGCAAGTAATTTTTTCCTTTTTTAAATTACATTTATTTTCTCACTTTGGCTAAATTACAAATTTGTATCCTAACTGATACAATTGGTACTGGCACAATATGTCATAGTACTTCTCTTTTCATTTGTGAAATGTTCACAAAACCACAATGACACTGTGTAGGCTAATAGAATGTGTACGTATTTAATTCAAGTAAGAACAGCGATTTAAAACTTCCCCGTGCATAATTTAGACAACATTTAAATGATTTAATGGGACTTCAAAAAATCAAGATCATGATTTTCTTTTGGTAGACTGAAATTGGTGCATCACATCTATTTTCATATCATATCATATCATATATATACAGCCGGAAACAGGCCTTTTCGGCCCACCAAGTCCGTGCCGCCCAGCAATCCCCGCACATTAACACTATCCTACACCCACTAGGTACAATTTTTACATTTACCCAGCCAATTAACCTACATACCTGTACGTCTTTGGAGTGTGGGAGGAAACCGAAGATCTCGGAGAAAACCCACGCAGGTCACGGGGAGAACGTACAAACTCCTTACAGTGCAGCACCCGTAGTCAGGATCGAACCTGAGTCTCCGGCGCTGCATTCGCTGTAAAGCAGCAACTCTACCGCTGCGCTACCGTGCCGCCCTTAATTGATAATTAGTAGTAGATGCTGATTTATTTACATGTATATGCTAAATCTATTTTATTTGTATACTTCTCAATTTTATCCCCTTTCTCATGATTTTTTTTGTCTTGGCAGTGTCACACAGGCCGATCATTCTTACTGCTTAGCTACAGACCAAATTCATGAGAATGTTTTTCCAACTCCTGACACAGATGATCCTCAATTCACACCAAATGTAAATGACAGCAGAGCTCTGAAGAAGGAAAGGCGGCGTACTTTCCGCCTCAAAAAAAGAGTAGAACTGTTGAAACGATCAATGGAAAAGGAAGCTATGGAAAGTAAAACAATTCGTGACTTGATCAGAGGAGCTGGTGAATTTTTACAAAAACCAGCACTGTCTCTCTTTGCGTCACAATTGCGGAATGCGTCTGGACGTAGAAGGTCAAGAGGAAGACAATGGAGTTATTCAGACAAGGTAGTGTCTTGTCGCTCTACCACCAGAGTCCTCGTGCATACCAGTTCTGCCAGTGCATTTTCACACTTCCATCAATCGCATCACCGCTCAGGTGGTTGAGTAATGTCGAAGTGAAGCCTGGGTGTCCCCCTAAGGTCTTTGAACTTTTGAAAGACTGGGTAGCAGGGACGACAGAGAGGAATACGTTCTGCGAAGTGACCTTTGATGAAATGAGTCCACGTGCAGGCCTCTCATACAATATTACAGAAGATTCAGTGGAGGGTTTTGAGGACTTTGGATCCCTAGGGAAGACGTCACGGCCTGCCAACCATGCTCTGGTTTTCATGGTTCGAGGCTTGATGGGGAAATGGAAACAACCTCTAGGCTACTTTCTGTCGCGAGACACCACAACGGCTGACAAACTGCAACCAATACTAAAGGAATGCTTACAAAAGGTGAAGGCCAATAGACTACAACCGAAGCACGTGGTTTGTGACTAAGGCTCAAGCAATGTTCGACTCTACACAAACTTGGGTGTGACAGAAGATCATTCTTTCTTCGTCCACGGGGGAGACAAGATCTATTGTATGCATGACCCACCACACGTTAAAAAACACTAGGTCAAATTTGGAAAAGTATGTATTTGAAGTCAAGAGAGAGGATGGCAGTAAGAAACATCTCTGATGGTCACATATTTGCAACTTTTATGACCATGATGCTCAGTTGCCCATTAGAAAAGCCCATAAACTGACCAGAGGCCACTTTGTTCTAAACAGCTTCTCTAAAATGAGAGTTAACAAGGCAGCGCAGGTGCTCAGCCATTCGGTAGCAGCCGGGCGTCTACACCTATTCAGCTCTTGGAAAGGTGCCTAGGGAAGCTGTTTATACGGCGGAGTTCATTGAAATGATTGATGGACTGTTTGATTCATTAGTAGCAGGTTTTTCAAAGACCCCAAGAAGTTGAGGAGGCCTGTTTCAGACAATTCTGCGCATGAGTCATTCTTCGATTCATGCTTGCGTGTACTCCAAAGCTTGACGTGCTTGGATCAAAAAATGTGTTGTTTGTCAAGGGATGGCGGCTTGCAATTTCTTGCGTTTCACAGCTGTGGCAGCACATGAAGGAAGGCACAGACGTTTGTTTTCTGTTCACATCTCGGCTTCATCAGGATATTGTTGAGAATTTGTTCTCTACTATTCGGCGAGAGGGCGGATTCCGAGACAATCCATCAGCGAAGGAGTTCCGATGTGCTTTTCGAATGGTTATGGTAGCTGAACTGATAAAGCCAGCCGTGAGTGCAAACTGTTCCCCCGACTCCGACACATTTATCTTAACACTGCAAACACTGACAAAGGACAGAGTAAAGAAACCATATCCATCTATCTCCCATGCCAATAAGACAGAACAGAACAATGCCGTCTACAGCATTTCACTTGATCTCCCTGAAGAGAATACATTGGCTTACATCGCAGGTCACATCTGTCGCTGAATCATCACTTCACATGAAGTGTCCTCAACATGCCAGACATGCAGAGAAGTTCCACTACGACCTGATGCACCTTTAGTTGATCCTGCCCTGGTATTCATCCATCATAAAGCATTTGACACATCTACATCTGTCTTCTGTTCCTTGATGGTGCCTTCTGAATTCTTTCTAGTGTTCTGTGAAGTGTGTGAGAAAGTGTTTTGCACAGAATTAAACGATGTCAAAATGACCAGGAAGAACATTTTCCATCTGCTAAACCAAGCAATACACAATGCACAAGAATACACGGACATGAACTTGTGCAGCGAAAGAATCAAGGCTAGAATTGTCTCAATCTTTGTGACTGTTCACATACATTATGGACTCAAAGTTAAGAATAGAAAACTGCAGGACATGACCATTAAAAGGAGGTGTAAGAAAGCTCAATAAGTAAAGTACATAAGTTGCTTAAAATATATATTTAAAGTAATACACTTGTTTATCTATATAGTGTGAAAATTTGATTTGTTCCCCACACAAAATGATGCAAATGACGATGTAATTATTATTGTCTATAAGTTGGACATTTTGTCCTTTGGGCTAACATTGTTTGAAATATGTTGAGTTTTACATCACTTTCATTGGTTCGCTGATATGCAAAAAGATGCAACCCTGTATATCTGGCATACAAAATGATGTAAATCTTACCATGAATGACAGAAGTAAAAAATGTTATCCTTGTTTATGAAGTTCAATTTTGAATAAATTTAAAATTGAGGGGGTTGGTGCAATATACTGCTAACCCACAAATGTGTCATTATGAGATATTCACATTTGAAAAAAACATAAATCACAAAAACAAAGAAGGTTTCTATGTTATTTGACCAACTTATCGGCTGAATTTAAATGTGATTTTTTTACAGGCTGTAGGGTAGTGGGGTAAGGATCATGTTAATTCACATAACTCATTTTCGGTTAGCACTATATTGCACCGACCCCCTCAATTATATGTTAAATTCAAAACTAAACTATGGTAGTAATGTACATTATTCATGTCTAAAGCTACCACCTCTGTACCAGTGTAGGTATATTAGCATTAGATTTTATTACACTAATATAGAATGAAAAGAATGAAAAAATATCTTGACATGTGTTCATAGTTATTTTATTCACAATATTAGGATTTCAGGAAAAAAGTTTGATATCATTGATTGCGAATGTGTATGGATAGGTCGTAATGAAATGTACGTGAGGGAACAGTGATCATGAGAGGGAGAACCATGTGCTGAGAAGTGTGTGCGTGACTGATGATATATATATATATAGAGAGAGAGAGAGAGAGAGAGAGAGAGAGAGAGAGAGAGAGAGAGAGAGAGAGAGAGAGAGAGAGAGATAGAGAGAGAGAGAGAGAGAGAGAGAGAGAGAGAGAGAGAGAGAGAGAGAGAGAGAGAGAGAGAGAGAGAGAGAGAGAGAGAGAGAGAGAGAGAGAGAGAGAGAGAGAGAGAGAGAGAGAGAGAGAGAGAGAGAGAGAGAGAGAGAGAGAGAGAGAGAGAGAGAGGGGTTTGAGGAAAAAGGTTTGCTAAACAAATAATTAGAGGAAATCACAAGAAAGAAGCTAGACATATATATGTCTATATATATATGTGTGTGTGTGCATGTATTTTTATATATTATATATTTATTTTATATATCTGTATATTGTGTGCCTGTGTGTGAGAGGCAAGATAGAGATAAATAGATCACAGGCACACACACACACACAAGCACACATTCATACATATATATATATATATATATATGTTAAATTTGTGCATTGTGTGTGTTAGAGCAATACAAGGGAAACTGCACAAAAGAGGGGGCTGGGAAGGATGGGAGGGAAATGGGCAGAAACAGTATGAAATAATAAAATCAGGGCGATTAATCTGGGGGAAAACATTTTAAAAGAAAAATCACGATAATCTGTGAATTGATAGATGAGATATATTCTGCATTTTTATGGTGTCATCACACATACTGTTCCTCCACAACACTGATTACACTGCGAGAGGCATAAGGGACGGCAGGTTTTGCTTCCTAAAATGGCGGACGTTTCGCTCCGTTGCGTACTACACTTCATTGTACGTGATTTCACATGAGTGGTCTATCTTGCTCCGCTCTATCATCTTTCGTCAGGATACTCTGGTTCAAGTCCTATAATGAAATTCTCCACATGGCCAAGAGAAGGATTGAGCCTTCCCGTGTTCAATGGCACAGGTTGATGGGGTTGAGGCAGGGGCTTCTTGTTTCCCTGAACAATATGAGATTTTGTCCATTTCTGGAGGCTGGCACTTTGGTGCACATTGACATAGAACGGAAAACATAGTAACAGTACAGGCACAGGAGCAGGCCATTCGGCCCATAACATCTGTGCCACACATGATGCCGAGGCCAACTCTTACCTGTCTGCAAATAATCTACATCCCTCCATTCCCTGCATATCCACGTGCCTAACTAAAAGTCCCTTAAATAGCACCATCGTATCTGCCTGCATCGCCACCCCTGGCAGTGGATTCCAGGCATTCACCACCAAAACCTCTGTGTGTAAAACGTGAGCTGCGCTTCTCCTTTAAACATTCTTCCCTCTCACCTTAAGCCAATGCCCTCGAGTATTTGATATTTCCATTCGAGGAAAAAAGTTCTATGTACCCTGTCTATGCCTCTCATAATTTTACGTACTTCCATAGATATTCACTCAACCTCCGGCATTCTAGATAAAACAATCCAACCTCTCCTTGAAGCTAATACTCTCTAATCTAGGCCACACCCTGGTAATGTGTAACAAAGAACTGCAGATGCCGGTTTAAATCGAAGATAGACACAAAATGCTGGAGTAACTCAGCAGGACAGGCAGCATCTCTGGAGAGAAGGAATGGGTGACGTTTCCGGTCACAATCCTTCTTTAGATTGATCACCCTGGTAAACCTCCTCTGCACCTTTTCATCCTTCCTGTATTGAGATGACCAAAACCACACACAATACTCCAAACTCCTATAAAGCTGCATCAGCACTTCCTGACCCTTAAAATCAATGCCTGCCTGCAAAGCGGCAGCAAGTAAGAATTCCATTGTTTTGGTTCATATCTGGTGAATAGGACTAATAAACTTTCATGAAATCTTGGAATTTTGAGAGAAGCCATGCATTTGGCAGGTGTTGTTGGAGCAGCCTAAGTGAAAACTTGTGTTGCATTTTACAGCAGGTGCTCGGGATATCTCTCTGTGAATTATGAAAAACTGGTGCAGAAAGAAGAGGTGGTGAGTGTGCTTGTGGGCAGACTGGGTTTATTACTAAAGAGTGACACCAGAAGCTGGATTAACTCAGCGGGTCAGGCGGCATCTCTCGAGAAAAGGAATAGGTGACGTTTCGGGTCGAGACCCTTCTTCAAACTGAGAGTCAGGGGAGAGGGAAACGAGAGATTTAGGACAAATGAATGGAAGATGTGCAATAAGCGACGATAATCAAGGAAAGGTGGAGCCTACAATGGTCCATTGTTGGCTGTGGGATAGATGATAATGAGTTATATAGACACTGAAACTCAACAGAACGACAGCGAAACTAGTGAGATGACGAGGATGGGGGAGGTACTAGTTTCACTGTTGTCCTGTTGAGTTCAGATTCAGACGTTATTTTACCCGAACCCATGCTTATCTATGGGCTGAGAAGAAATAAAATTTGTCCAAAACCAAGTAAGAAATGGGTAAGCTCTAATCAGAACACAATGTAATGGGGTCACTCAGCGGTTTCGGCGGCATCTCTAGAGGACATGGACAGGTGACGTTTCGGGTAGGGACTGAACTGCAGCTTGACCCACCCGCTGAGATACTCCAGCACATTGTGTTCTACTCAAGATTCCAACATCAGCAGTTCCTTGTGTCTCAATTATCTAACCAACCTGTTGCTCCAAATTATTTAATGTGGCTATTTTTTTTAATGACATTTTTAATGTTTTCCCCAACAGGATTCACAAATTAATTAACCATCTGAATTAGCGGCTTGTGAAGGTCCACTCATTCACTGATGGTAAGCATCTTCTTCCCAACGGCCAACCAAATAACAGGATGGTTGTAATGGTTTGGTTTAGTTTAGTTTAGTTTAGTTTAGAGATCGAGCATTGAAACTCTCCCTGTTCAAATGAAGGTAGAGTCAACTGCAATTATTCTCTGCAGAGTAAATGTACAGTCAAAGCTGGTTACCAACAACAAAAGTAAATGTTGTTCTGCTTTCTGATGTTGTTACAAATTCTAAATCTTCTTTGACTATCCTCTTGTGTCAGATACTAAGTCCTTACAATCAAGAGTTTGTTGTTGGTATCTAATAAGTAGTACAACTGTGCCTCTGACTGCCACAATAAAATCCCCATGATAAATTAACTGAATCCCATAATCCCGCTTCTATGTCTGCATGCTTTTCTCTAATCTTCAGAGAGGTGGAACTAATGACCACCCTGGCCTGAAACTGCAGGTTTCATGATTTCACTCTCTTCCCACAGAGAATGGCATGAACCGGAGGAAGGATTTGAAGTCTAATTAACCATCTGAACAGCCATTAAGTTAGAATTATTTCACTGCGATCAGAACACAAATTGATGGAGTCACTCAATGGTGGAATACTGTGTGCAGTTTTGGTCTCCAAATTTGAGGAAGGACATTCTTGCTATTGAGGGAGTGCAGCATAGGTTCACTAGGTTAATTCCGGGAATGGCGGGACTGTCGTATGTTGAAAGACTGGAGCGACTAGGCTTGTTTACACTGGAATTTAGAGGCATGAGAGGGGATCTTATTGAAACATATAAGATTATTAAGGGATTGGACACGTTAGAGGCCGGAAACATGTTCCCAATGTTGGTGGAGTCCAGAACCAGGGGCCACAGTTTAAGAATAAGGGGTAGGCCATTTAGAACGGAGATGAGGAAAAACTTTTTCAGTCAGAGAGTTGTAAATCTGTGGAATTTTCTGCCTCAGAAGGCAGTGGAGGCCAATTCTCTGGATGCTTTCAAGAGAGAGCTAGATAGAGCTCTTAAAGATAGCAGAGTCAGGGGGTATGGGGAGAAGGCAGGAACGGAGTACTGATTATGAATGATCAGCCATGATCACATTGAATGGTGGTGCTGGCTCGAAGGGCCAAATGGCCTACTCCTGCACCTATTGTCCATTATCTATTGTCTATTGTTTAGGTGGCATTTCTACAGGACTTGGACAGGCGAAGTTTCAGGTAGGAACTTCAGTCTGAACTGCAGCTTGACCCGTTGAGTCACTCCAGCACATTGTGTTCTACTCAAGATTCCAGTATCTGCACTTCCTTGTGGCTCTATGATCTAACCAACCTATGCTCCATATTATTTAATGTGGTTAATTTTAAAGTTTTCCCCAACAGGATTCACAGTCTAATTAACCATCTGAAAAGCCATGAAGTTAGCACATTCATTGATGGTAACCTCCTTCTTGCCAACGGCCAACCAGTGGGATAAACCAAATAACAGAAAGGTTGTATTGATTTAGTTTAGTTTAGTTTAGAGATACAGCGTGGAAACAGGCACTTCGGTCCACCGAGTCCGCACCGACCACTAATCACCCGTTCACTCGTCCCATCCTACACACGAGGGCCAATTTACAGAAGCCAATTAACCTGCAGACCTGCACGTCTTTGGAATGTGGGAGGAAACCGGAGCACCCGGGGGAAAACCCACAGGGCCACAGGGAGTACGTACTGACTCAATACAGGCAGCACCAGTGGTCAGGATCAAACCCGGGTCTCTGGCACTGTAAAGCAGCAACTCCACCACTGCGCCACCATGCCTCCCTTGGTTATCAAACTGAGAAGTTAATCCTGCCTCAATCTCTATGAAAGTGATCTGACTGCTGCTTATTTCCAAGATTTTTTTGTTTTTATACATCATGACATGTCTGTCTTAACAAATGCAGTGAAAAGGTCAGCAATTGTGTTTGTTCTTCTATTTCTTCGCACCCTCCCCTCCATCTGATTTCCACAAATAAACCCCAGTGATGGATCCCTTCAGGCATGTTGACATCCACTGCTGTTCACGCTTGGTTTCATATTCATCATGTGTATCATCTGTCGCAGTTTATTGGTATCTTGTTTTCGGGCTGCTCCATTCTTTTCACGGAATCTTAATCTAATCCAAGATACGTGTTGGCAACCAACTGCCTTGAGTTATAGTGAAAGGGCCGAGAAATTGTATTACCTCGTGCAACAGGCAACCCCCCAACTAAGGATTGCAAGTTCCACCATTGTCAACTTCTGTCCACCAAGCCTTGTGCTGAGCTCACGTCAAGAGTCAAGAGTTTTCATTGGAGACCCTCGGACTATCTTTAATCGGACTTGACTGCGCTTTATCTTGCACTAAATGTTATTCCCTTTATCGTGTATCTGTACACTGTGGATGGCTCGATTGTAATCATGTATTGTCTTTCCACTGATTGGATAGCACGCAACAAAAGCTTTTCCCTGTACCTCGGTAAACGTGACAATAAATTAAGCTAAACTAAACTAAAGTTAAACTAAACTAAAGTCCTGCATTGAAACAGGACTATGAAATTCGTACTTGCAGCAGCAGAACAACTCCTGTAAACAGAGTACTCAATAAATAACATAATAAAAGCATTTTAAAATGTTCAATTAAAAAACCCAGTTAGTGCAAAACAAAACAAATGTCTAAAGTCTCCAGTGCTTTAGTTTAGTTTTTGTTTATTGTCACGTGCACCGAGGTACAGTGAAAAGCCTTTTTTGTTACATGTAATCCAGTCAACGGAAAGACTATACATGATTACAATCAAACCCCCCGCAGTGTGCAGGTACAGGATAAAGGGAATAATGTTTAGTGCAAGATAAAGTCCAGTCAAGTCCAATTTAAGATTGTTAGTAGGTCTCCAATGAGGTGGATGGGAAGTCAGGACCGCTCTCTAGTTGGGGAGAGGATGGTTCAGTTGCCTTTTGACAGCTGTGAAGAAACTGTCCCTGAATCTGGAGGTATGCGTTTTCACACTTCTGTACTTCTTGGCTGCTGGGAGAGGGGTGGAGGGAGTGACTGAAGTGAGATGAGTCCTTGATTAAGCTGGTGGCCTTGTTGAGGCAGCATGAAGTGTAGATGGAATCAATGGAAGGGGGATTGGTTTGTGTGATGGTCTGTGTTAAGCCCACAATTCGCTGCAATTTCTTGTGGTCTTGGATGAAGCAGTTCTCAAACCATGCTGTGATGGATCCTGATAAAATGCTTCTACGGAGCATCTGTAGAAGTAGGTGAGGGTTGTTGGGGACATAGACAATAGACAATAGACAATAGACAATAGACAATAGGTGCAGGAGTAGGCCATTCAGCCCTTCGAGCCAGCACCGCCATTCAATGCGATCATGGCTGATCACTATCAATCAGTACCCCGTTCCTGCCTTCTCCCCATACCCCCTCACTCCGCTATCCTTAAGAGCTCTATCCAGCTCTCTCTTGAAAGCATCCAACGAACTGGCCTCCACTGCCTTCTGAGGCAGAGAATTCCACACCTTCACCACCCTCTGACTGAAAAAGTTCTTCCTCATCTCCGTTCTAAATGGCCTACCCCTTATTCTCAAACTGTGGCCCCTTGTTCTGGACTCCCCCAACATTGGGAACATGTTATCTGCCTCTAATGTGTCCAATCCCCTAATTATCTTATATGTTTCAATAAGATCCCCCCTCATCCTTCTAAATTCCAGTGTATACAAGCCCAATCGCTCCAGCCTTTCAACATACGACAGTCCCGCCATTCCGGGAATTAATCTAGTGAACCTACGCTGCACGCCCTCCATAGCAAGAATATCCTTCCTCAAATTTGGAGACCAAAACTGCACACAGTACTCCAGGTGCGGTCTCACCAGGGCCCGGTACAACTGTAGAAGGACCTCTTTGCTCCTATACTCAACTCCTCTTGTTACGAAGGCCAACAACGAAGGACATGCTGGACGTCCTAAGCCTTGAAAGGGAGTAGAGGCATCGGTGTGTCTTGATGCCAGTGTGTCTTTGATATGGCTGGTCCAGGTGATATTTTTTCCTAAGAATTTCAAAATCTTTCAACAATCTCTATTTTGGCAGCATCAATGTATATGTATCACTTCACTTCCTGAAGACATTCATAATCTTTGACTTGGTGACATTGAGGGAGAGGTTGTTATTCAATGCAATTCAATGTAGACTAACTGGATGTCCTTGCACTGAGCTTCACAGTTTTCAGCACCTGCTCTATTTTGCTTTTTTATTAAAGTTCCGCTTACGGTCTTTTTGCTTCACAGACCAAGCACCTATTCCGCTATTCGCACAATTCTCCTTTTCATCTGTCAACAGTACCATGGTATTAACCCTGATAGGTATTATTTTGAAATATGAGGGAAGGCTTCAACTTCTTCCAGTGATGACATTAATCTATCAGATTATACAACACAATGGCTGAGTGACAGAGACAGAAGCACCAGATGACAGATTGAATGTGCAGCACATTTGAGTTCATCACACCTCTCAATGTTATCACATGTTGGAAAATAATGGGAAGGGAAATAGATTTTAAGAGTCTTAAAAGGTTGGGATTAATGTGGCCTTTTGTTGTGCAATCTATTATTGTATATGGTAAGACTCTACTATCTTTTAAAATGTGGCAGGATTATAAGACAGAACTTCCCCTTCAAGTGTCCTTTGCCATTTTTCAGAAAGCCATTTTCTTTCCAAAACCATATTTCAAATGCTTCCTTTTTGATTGTTTTTTCTTCCACTTCTGCAGTTCAGATTTGTATGGAATTAAAGCTCCCTTTGAAATAAGACACCATTGCACAACAGAATATTAAATCTTTATTTATGATCCCTCAAGAAACAACACAAGGACATAAACCATATTAAAACGTGTTGTTGCTCCACTTATATTTGAGAACATCGTGCCAAAAGCAATATCAGTAGTTCCATCTGAGGCTTGTCAAATGTTTATATCATGGCTGCACATTCCTTAACCCACAGTGTTGGCTGAGCAAGGCAAAATTAGACATAGAGTGTAAAAAGACGGGTTTTTTCCCCCCACAGAAATGTTATTTAAATTTTATAAATGTAATTGTCACACCATATCCATTAAGCTGAGAGTCAGCACTTGACAGGTCCAGGATAATGAAAGGTAGAATTCCAATCTTTGGGTCAAAGACAGCTCTTTGCTTGAATTTTGCTGCTGTGAGTCTTGTCACTTTTTACCTCAGTCCTCGATATAATGGTTGATAATAGAATATACTGTCTTGGGAGATTATATTAAAATAACATTGCCTTCTTGGCATGTCCATAGGCAAGCTACCTGTCGGCTGATCAATGAAAGGCCATTTCGACTGAAGACTGTCGCCTTGCAAAGAATAAAATGCAGCATTGGGATTGCGGCTTTGTTACGACAGCTTCCCACGGTATATATACGGTACATGGTATGTACCGGTATATGGTACATACACAGTCTGAAGAAGGGTCTCGATCCGAAACGTCATCTTCTCACCAGAGATGCTGCCTGTCCCGCTGAGTTACTCCAGCTTTTTGTGTCTATCTTCGGTTTAAACAAGCATCAGTAGTTCCTTCCTATACATAATCCACAGTATCAGCTGTGCGTGCATGACAGAATTTTTGCTCCCTTTCTTCGCATGAGTAAGATGATGGTGGAATTCAGGTTGAATGCATAGCCACAAATTCCCCAGCAGTATTTAGTTTATCATGTTGCCGATATTTTGCAAATGGAAAATTAAATGAAAGCAGATAGTTGTCAGTAATATAACATTCATTTATTTGCCTCTGCTGATTAAGAATTTTAAACTTGGAAGTAATTGGATAATGGGATGAATTTCTTAATCATTTTAATGTCCATGGGAAATATGTATGTTAATTCAGAATGATATAAAAGATAAAGTGGACAGTAACAAATGGATATCAGCAGTCTATTTCAGAGTAACGCCAGACTATGGAGGACATTCGTGATCTAAGAATATTAAGGCTACTTTTCTGTACAATGAAGCAACTTGAGTCTCTCATTATATAATGGACTCAATTGACCAAATTTCAAATGCAGCCTGCCTTTTGTGAAATACTGTGAACAGGGTGAAAGTTAGTATCCATGGAGGAAAGTTTTATATTTCTATAGTTTCTGCAAATGTATGCTGAATTGAGTTTGGTCCCATCAAGGAACTGTGCAGGCTGAATTTTATAGCTTCTGTCAGGGTCTAAACCGCCATAAAGCTACTTTCAGAGATATTTAACATATTTAGTCAAATCTCGCAGTGTTTTCAGACATACGTAAAACATAGGTGAAAATCTTTTCTGGTAAATTCTATCTAACAATTGATTTATGGTCAATCGAAGCAACTAATATTGAGATTACAAATTTACAGTCACCCAACAGAGATTTGACTTGCTGCTATGATAAGCCTCCGTGGTGCTAAATTAATCCGACAGAATTGGAATCTCTCCTCTGATAAGGGACAAGGTGAATATGTCCAGCCAAGAATATAAACTTTAATGGAGGATTTATATGCTGCAAGAAATAGAGGTGATGAGCAAGTAATGAGAGGGCCTAAGCACTTTCAGTCATGTGAAGAAGTCAGAGTTAAGATGTTCGAAAAATCAGTTCATTCCAAAATGTCTGAGGAAAATTATATTCTTTTGTATCAGATTCAGTAGTAAGTACATCTGTATTGTAAAACAACAGATTAAATGTAAATTTAAGTGTTAACCATCTATATCCAAAACAAGACAAGGTTATAATTTTACAGATGATCTGTTCATGAATCTGAATAGAATTGATTTGAAAACAATTGAAAACCATTCATTTCATGTCTGGTGTGAGGTTTTGAAATTAGTTTAATAATGGAAAGGCAAACCTAATTCCCAACTATTTATGGTACTGCAAAATATGATACGTTATTGGTTAATATTTGAATTAATTCTTTGAGGAAATTCCACAAAGTTTTATGATATTCAGAAAAGGTTTAATATGTATATTTGTACATGCAATCTTGAATGTTGATGAACGGGATTACCATAGTGTATTTTCTTGTTAATGGTTATGTGTTTGTATGCTTCTTTAACTTTATTCCTACAAATTTATATTTTGTACCACTGGCTGTTCAAGAAGGAATTGTACGACGGATTAATTATGAGCTAATTTTAACTGCTTGTGTGATGAAGTCAGGCAGTCAAAAGTTAGCCATCTGGTTTATACCTTGCTCTAATTTCCTTTCTATTGAAGTTGAAATGAAGGAGCTACAATTTATCCTGGGCTTTGATGGTTGTTGGTATTAAGGTAGGAATTGCACAGAGCTCCAAACGTTATGGAGCCTATTGTTGCTGCTGGGCAGTTATTTGTGGGCAATATTATTAAGGACACGTTTATGGCTTATTCCTAATATTGATTGATTGATTGATTGAGTGAAATAAACAGCATGGGAACTGCTCACCCGAGCCCACGTCAACCATTGATCATTGCTTCACAAAGTTAAATGTTATTCCACTTTAGCATCCACTCTCTACACGCCAGGGGCAATTTACTGAGATCGATTAACCAGCCAACCCGCACATCTTAGGGATGTGGGAGGAAACGAGCACCTGGAAGAAACCAGGTGATCACAAGGAGAACGTGCAAACTCCAATCCTCCAAGGTCAGGATCGAACCCGGGTCTCTGGAATTGTAAGGTAACAGCTCAGCCAGCTGCACCACTTCGCCGCCCAGTTACAATTGAAAGTGAAGCTTGATGATTGTTGTTTTGGGCAGTGAAGTGTATGCATGTGCCATCTTGCCGTTTGAGGATTTGGATTGGAAGCAGCAAACTAAGCAAAATTAATATTTGGTTAGAGGAGGGGGTGGAGGTGGGGGCAGAGAAAATTTGGGACAAAGAAGACAATCACTGAGTAAAGATCTTGGGCCATCGAGTTTACTTTCTACCATTGCGTGCTGGCAGGGTTGGTTGTTGAGGCGGGTAAGTTAGTGGCTTTTAGAAGACTTTTGGATGGGCATATGGTTGTGCGTGGAGTGGAGGGATGTGGGTTACGTGCAAGTAGATCGGTGATGGTCGTGTCGTCATGTTTGGCACAGAAATTGTGGACTGAAGGACATATTCTTGCGCTGTACTGTTATATGTTCTATATTCTATTATGTTAGCCACATGGTGTAATGGGCAGGAGCTCAGTGCAAACAATAAGCTGTCTGCGGTGATCACCAATACATATACCCTCAAGAGACTTATAGACATTCATTTGCATTTCTGCCAGTCTCCATTTGCCTTTAAGTGCTATGCTGATCCAAAATAGTAAGGCCCAGCACAGCAGTAGGCCCTCACGTGTATGGACCTGAATAATCTCCAGCCACCAAAAAAAAATATGATGAGCATTTGATGGCCCTGGGCCTGTACTCGCTAAAGTTTAAGTTTGAGGGGGGACGCCATTGAAACTTACTGAACAGTGAAAGGCCTGGGTAGAGTGGATGTGGAGAGGGTGTTCCTACTCATGGAAGAGTCTAGTACCAAAGGACCTCGGAATTATAAAGGCATACCTTTAGAAAGGAGATGAGAAGGTATTTCTTTAGTCAGAGGGAGGAGAATCTGTGGAATTCATTGCAACAGATGGCTGTGGAGATCAAGTCACTGGGTATTTTTGAAGTGGAGATTGACAGATTCTTGACTGGTAATGTTGTCAAAGGTAATGGGGTTGATAGCGAAAGATAGATCAGCCATGATTGAATGGCAGAGTAGACTCAATGGGCCGAATGGTCTAATTCTGCTCCTAAGACTTATGAACTTGAAAAAGGCTGCAAAATATTTTGGAAGCCGGCATCGCGGGGTACCCAAATTAGCCACTGGTCACAGGACTTCAATGTTCCTGAATACTCCTGACATTTGGAAACATTCAAAAAAAATGTTTTAAATGATATGTAATTACGATTGCAAACAATATCAAGAAAAAAATAACTGTTGGAGAATTGTAGCAAGTTCATGCTTCATCACTGAACGTTGGATGAATTTCAACAATGGAATCCAAACAGGATATCACTTTCAGAACTTTGCCTTCAACCAGGTTTTCTATATTTACTTGCGAAACTTCCTGAGGTAAGTGGTAAAGTGTGGAATAGCTGGCGTTTCCCTGTAAATTCCAGCTTCACCAAAAAGGAGTTAACGTCCTCCAAGCGGTCCCCTGTAAACCTCTGTCTGGGAAAATGACATTTAAAATGACCTGTCCTAAACATATAGTATAAGAAAATAACTGCAGATGCTGGTACAAATCGAAGGTATTTATTCACAAAATGCTGGAGTAACTCAGCAGGTCAGGCAGCATCTCAGGAAAGAAGGAATGGGTGACGTTTCGGGTCGAGACCCTTCTTCAGACTGATGTCAGAGGGGCGGGACAAAGGAAGGATACAGGTGGAGACAGGAAGATAGAGGGAGATCTGGGAAGGGGGAGGGGAAGAGAGGGACAGAGGAACTATCTAAAGTTGGAGAAGTCGATGTTCATACCACTGGGCTGCAAGCTGCCCAGGCGAAATATGAGGTGCTGTTCCTCCAATTTCTGGTGGGCCTCACTATGGCACTGGAGGAGGCCCATGACAGAAAGGTCAGACTGGGAATGGGAGGGGGAGCTGAAGTGCTCGGCCACCGGGAGATCAGATTGGCCAACACGGACCGAGCGCAGGTGTTGAGCGAAGCGATCGCCGAGCCTGCGTTTGGTTTCGCCAATGTAAATATGTTGACATCTGGAGCAGTGGATGCAATATATGAGGTTGGAGGAGGTGCAGGTGAACCTCTGTCTCACCTGGAAAGACTGTTTGTGTCCTAAACATATAACACTTAGAACATTGAACATAGAACACTACAGTACAGGATCAGACCCTTCGGCCCTCAATGATTGTGCTGAACATGATACCAAGTTAAACTGATCTCATATACTTGTACATTATATATATCCCTCTATTCCCTGCATTTCCATCTGCCTACCTAAAGCCTCCTAAATGCTACTATTGTATCTGCCTCCACCATCACCCCTGGCAATGCGTTCCAGGCCCCCACCACTCTGTGTAAAAAAAACCTGCCCCACACATCTTCATTAACCTTTCCCCCTCTCACATTTTCGCTACGCCCTCTAGTGTTAGACATTTCCACCCTGGGAAAAAGGTTCTGACTGTCTACCCTATCTATGCCTATCTTTGAATCATGAAATAGAATTGCGTAGAAGGACGTCATTCATCCCTTGACAGATCCCAAATTACCTTGATAGTCTGCTATAACACGGTAGTTACATTCCTAAGAAAGGTCACATTAAAGAAAATTGTTATCTAAAAACAATTGTATAAATGGGGGAAAGCGAGATCCAGACTCACAATAACAGTTATTTTATGCTGCAGGAACTCAAAAATAAAGGTGCATAAAGGTATGTTATAATTTCATTTTGTTGCTGCAAGCTTGAAATAGTAAGAACTGTATGTTGTACTGTTTAATAGAGTTTTGTTGCACAAGTATCAATTGCTTGTCAATTTCTAAAGTATCTCTCTATAATGGCCTCCCACTGTGAAACTGGCATCCTGTGTTCTTACGAGACAATGCAATAGTATCTAGTAACTGCGGAGCTAGGTCTCAATCAAAGTTGCATCATGACCAATTTGGCCCATATAATACAAATAAATTCCCTAATTCATCAATTGCATTCAATCCAATTTAAAAGTAAACTAAACTATCCTCATAGTCGCTGTGGTTAATACCAGCTTACTGCAGTATTGTTGTTATGGACCTCTGCATAAGGCCGATGCCACCCTGACCCGCACCACCTCCCTGGCCACTCCCAGTCCCATCCAGGACGGTCCTACCAACCTTCACCGCCAGGCTGGGGTGCCGACGTCGGCCCGTACCACCTCCCGGCAGCTTCTAGGCCGGACCTACTGCCGCCACCGCCGGCTCACACAGCTTCCACGGCGGCTTCCAGATTATGCCTGCCACTGCCCTCCACCGACCCTCACCTGCATTCCAGCTGCCCACGGGCCACGACCATTGACTACACTGATCCTCGCCCCAACTCACCTAGATTCCAGGCCCAGTTACAGACCGAGAGTCTGAAGAACATCACCTATCCATGTTCGCCAGAGATGCTGCCTGACCCATCAAGTTACTCCTGCACTCTATGTCCTTTGGTGCATTAATCAACATCAGCAGTTCTGTGTTTCTACTACTTATACAATGAGAACGTTTTACTCAGTTCATAAGATCATGAGATCATAAGTGATAGGAGTAGAATTAGGCCACTCAGCCCATCAAGTCTACTCTGCCATTCAAACATGGCTGATCTATCACTCCCTCCTAACCCTATTCTCCTGCCTTCTCCCCATAACCTCTGATACCCGTAATAATCAAGAATCCATCTATATCTGCCTTAAATATATCCACTGACTTTGCCTCCACAACTTTCTATGGCAAAGAATTCCAACAAATTCACCACCCTGGCAGATCGTTCTAGTGGACAATCGGCAATAACGGGCACCATTACTCCTCTACGCCAATGATCTGTTATAATGAGGGTATACTGTGCTTGTTTTGGTGCTGTGAATTGGATTGGATCCCAGTAACATTGTGTGACATTGAACCAGGAGCTGACACACAAGAAAATTATTCAAAATAATAATTTAGGCTGCAACAATACTGAGTCAAATTGAAATCTATATCAGAACAAAACGATTGGGAAGATTGGAAAATTTGAAAATTGTCCCTAGTGTGTAGGATCGTGTTATTGTGCGGGGATTGCCAGTTGGCGTGGACTCAGTGGGTTGAAGGGCCTGTTTCCACGCTGTATCTTGAAAGTAAATCTAAACTAAACTAAATCTGTAATAGTGACCCTCTAAAACTGCAAACCCTGAGCAATGCTCATCTTCAAGTGCATTTCAAAAGAACAGGACCTTCTCCACAGAAATCTATTTGAAGATCTTCGTCTACTCCCAACATAACACCAAGCTGTGAGCACTTTTGGTACCAAGATTCCCTGAAGTAATGAGAGTTACAACTGATCTCACCTTGTCATCTGGGGGACATTAACAGGTGATGTTTTGGGTCTGGACCCTTCTTCAGTCTGAAGTGGATCCCGACCCGTAACGTCACCTGTCAATGTAGTACTCTAGAGCTGCTGCCTGACCCCGCTAAATTACTCCAGCACTTTGTGTCTTTTTTTGGTTGTAAACCAGCATCTGCAGTTCCATGTTTCTACACTCAGGCAAGAAACAGATCAAGCTGCAACACGTGGGGTAGCTGTTTTAGTTAGCACATTGCAGGAATCACATATTAAGCTAGCTGTAAATACACCTCATTCTCAAATCCCAATAATAGCTGCACTGCATAGGTAATGTCGTTAAATTCTGAAACACAAAACACATTGTCACCAAAGCACACTGCAGCAATTTAAAGACCAGCATTCAGCATGCTGGAAGGAGATACATTCATCATCCTGGCTATTGGCAGCTTCGCTCCATAATCATAACAGACATTGCATTAGCTCATATATATTGAGGTGAGATTGATTCAGAAATACAGCATGGAAATAGGCCCTTCCACCCACCAAGTCTACACCGGTCATTGATCACCCGTTCACACTAGTTCCATTTTTTCCACTTTCGCACCCACCTCCTGCGCAATAGGGCTAATTTATAGATACCAATTAACGTACACACCCGCACATCATTGTGATGTGGGGGGAAATCAGAGCAACCAAAAGGAAACCCACACAGCCACAGGGAGAATGTGCAAACCTCACCCAGACAGTGAGGTGACGATCAGACCAGGTAGACTCAAAATGCTGGAGTAACTCAGCAGGTCAGGCAACAACTCGGGAGACAAGGAATGGGTGATGTTTTGGGTCGAGACCCTTCTTCAGACTGAAGAAGGGTCTCGACCCGGAACGTCACCCATTCCTTCTCTCCCGAGATGCTGCCTGACCTGCTGAGTTACTCCAGCATATTGTGACAATCTGGTTGCCGGAATTCCGTACGTAGCCACCTACCTGGATGACATAATTGTCGCCAGCCGGACAGAGGAAGAAACATAGAAACATAGAAAATAGGTGCAGGAGTAGGCCATTCGGCCCTTCGAGCCTGCACCGCCATTCAATATGATCATGGCTGATCATCCAGCTCAGTAACCTGTACCTGCCTTCTCTCCATACCCCCTGATCCCTTTAGCAAAAAGGGCCACATCTAACTCCCTCTTAAATATAGCCAATGAACTGGCCTCAACTACCTTCTATGGCAGAGAATTCCACAGACTCACCACTCTCTGTGTGAAGAAATGTTTTCTCATCTCGGTCCTAAAAGACTTCCCCCTTATCCTTAAGAACACCTGCAGAACCTAAAACAGGTCCCCATGGCCGTTCAAACTGGAAAGGGGAGTGTGATGTTTGATGGACTGTGTGGGGTGGGAGGACCCGTTGCACCAGGCAGCGAAGAAAGCCAATGGCATGTTGGCCTTCATTGCGAGAGGATTTGAGTTTAGGAGCAAGGAGGTCCTACTGCAGTTGTACAGGGTTCTGGTGAGACTGCACCATTGTGTGCAATTTTGGTCTCCTAATTTGAGGAGGGACATTATTGCTATTAAGGGAGTGGAGTGTAGGTTCACCAGGTTAATTCACGGGATGGCGAGACTGACATATGATGAAAGAATTGGTCGACTGGGCTTGTATTCACTGGAATTTAAAAGGATGAGAGGGGATAAAGTCGTAGAGTCATAGGATGTTATAGAAACATATAAAATTCTTAGAGGATTGGACAGGGTAGATGCAGGAAAAATGTTCCAGATGTTGGGGGAGTCCAGAACCAGGGGTCATAGTGTAACAATAAGAGATTGGCCATTTAGGACTGAGATGAGGAAAAAGTTTTCACCCAGAGAGTTGTGAATCTGTGGAATTCTCTGCCACAGAAGGTTGTGGAGGCCAATTCACTGGATATTTTCAAGCTCGTGGGGCTAAGGGAATCAAGGGATATGGAGAAAAAGCTGGAACAGGATACTGATTTTGGATGATCAACCATGATCATGTTGATGGTGGTGCTGGCTAGAAGGGACGAATGGCCTACTCCTGCAACTATTTCCTATGTTTCTATGTTATTCACCTGAGCAATCAAAGTTTCATTTCTCTCAAATCAGGGTTCTGAGTGAGGATTTAAGGGAACTTGCCGCTTTCTTTATTGTGATCTGGATATAGTTTGCATTTGTTAGGCCAAAAACAAAGAAATTGAACCACAATGCTAAATTATTTTTCTGTCTGAGTGCTGTTTTTGACTGCAAACCCCAAAACAGTGATAGAGTCATTGAGTGATACAGCGTGGAAACCGGCCCCTTGGCCCAACTTGCCCACACTGGCCAACATGTCCCAACAACACGAGTCCCACCTGCCCGCATTTGGTCCATATCCCTCCAAACTTGTCCTATCCATGTACCTGTCTAACTGTCTGTTAAATGTTGGGATAGTCCCTGCCTCAACTCCCTCCTCTGGTAGCTTGGTCCACACACCCACCACCCTTTGTGTGAAAAAGTAACCCCTCAGATTCCGATTAAATCTTTTCCCTTTCACCTTGAACCTATGTCCTCTGGTCTTCGATTCACCTACTCTGGGCAAGAGACTCTGTGCATCTATCCGATCTATTCCTCTCATGAATTTATACACCTCTATAAGATCACACCTCATCCTTCTGCGGTCCAAGGATCCAAGAGGTCCCAGCCTACTCAACCTCTCCCTATAGCTCAGACCCTCTAGTCCTGTATTTTGTATTTTGTTTTTATTTTTCCTACCTTTATGATAAGTCTTCAGCAGCAGTCTGGACTTGCGTTTGCAAGGCACCCGTGTATGTGCCTGTGTGCTCTTTGATGGATATATATTAGGTACAAAGGAAATAGAGAGAGTGCATGTTCCGAATACTACAGGGTGTAATGTGACAGTAAATTGGCAGCCCATTTCACAATGCACCCAATTTCCCACCAGTTATTGTCCAGCTACTAATTTAAATCAGCAACATATTCCATTTCGGTGTCCATTTTCCAGTACAATCGGCTGGCGAGCAAGATACCACGCTGGATGTGCAATAGCAAAATAAAATTCCCTTTGCAGGCAGTTCATTAGATTACAACATCCTTTTGTTTGCTTCTCAGATGGATTAACTCAAAAAACCATGTGACACATTTCCTGACAAACACCAGTTTCTGCGCTGACCTGTCAATGTAAGGGATGATGGTCTGGACGTTAAATTGCATTTCGAAAGTATTTTCCAATGACCAAAGGCTTCAAAGCAACCCAGACTACGTGGTCAAACTTTAACAAAAGCAATCAGCTTCCATACTGTGAAGCTGCAACTAGCCTGACTGGTTCAGTCGAAATGCTGCTTAGATTTTCCTTGCCTTGTTCTTTCTCATCCCTGTTCTCTCAAGACTCCCTTATTCTCACAAGTGTGTTGCTATTCAGCTACACGTCATTTCTTCCTATATTCTGGAGCGTGACACTCATTCATTGTATCCATGGATGCAAATTATGCTCTTGTGACCTTCCAATATTAAGGCTGAAGTGGCAAATGAACCTTGTATTAATACTGCCAAGGGAAAACATCAAGCATGAAAGCTGAAATAGTCAAAGAATGGAAACAACTAAGTTTGGGCAGAATGTTTAAAAAAATTTTTTTAATCAAGCATTAAATGTATTGCATAAGGATTGAAGGTGTGCAGATTTATTATTTAAATCTATACTGAAAATGTAAGTTGCAAAGATGTATTGTTTATAGTTTGTGTGCATTATCTTTATTGTCCAGTTAAGATCAGTGACAATGAAGTCAAGAATCAAGAATGTTCTATGTCATATGTCCTGAAACGGAACAATGAAATTCTTACTTACAGCAGCACAACAGGCACGCAAACTTAGTTCTCTTTAAACAACATAATAAACAACAAAAATCAATAGAAACAAGAACCTGCGGATGCTGGTTTACCAAAGAAAGACATAAAAAATGCTGGCGCAACTCAGCGAGTCAGGCAGCATCCCTGGAGAAATCATTTCATCGGAATACATTTTGGAAACAGCTCCATCCAAGACCTCAAGAATTTGCAGAGAATTGTGGATGAAGCCCACACCAGCACACAAACCAACCTCACTTCCAATGACTTTTAGAAGGATGAGAGGGGATCTTATCGAAACGTATAAGATTATTAAGGGGTTGGACACATTAGAGGCAGGAAACATGTTCCCAATGTTGGGGGAGTCCAGAACCAGGGGCCACAGTTTAAGAATAAGGGGTAGGCCATTTAGAACAGAGATGAGGAAAAAAAATTTCAGTCAGAGAGTTGTGAATCTGTGGAATTCTCTGCCTCAGAGGGCAGTGGAGGCCAATTCTATGAATACATTCAAGAGAGAGCTAGATAGAGCTCTTAAGGATAGTGGAGTCAGGGGGTATGGGGAGAAAGCAGGAACGGGGTACTGATTGAGAATGATCAGCCATGATCACATTGAATGGCGGTGCTGGCTTGAATGGCCGAATGGCCTACTCCTGCACCTATTGTCTATTGACTCCATCTACACTTCACACTGCCTTGGTAAGGCCAGCAGCTTAATCACGGACGAGTTTTACCCCGGTCACTATCTTTTCTCCCCTCTCTCATCAAGCAAGAGGTACAGAAGTGTGAAAACGCACACCTCCAGATTCAGAGATAGTTTCTTCCCAGCTGTATCAGGCAACTGAACCATCCTAGCAACAACTAGAGAGTGGTCCTGAGTTACTATGTACATCATAAAAAAACCTTGGAATATCTTTAATCAGACTTGACTGGACTTTGTCTTGCACTAAACGTTATTCCCTTTATTGTGTAACTATACACAGTGGGCGGCTCAATTGTAATCATGTATATCATATCATCATATCATATCATATATATACAGCGCGGAAACAGGCCTTTTCGGCCCACCAAGTCCGCGCCGCCCAGCGATCCCCGCACATTAACACTATCCTACACCCACTAGGGACAATTTTTTACATTTACCCAGCCAATTAACCTACATACCTGTACGTCTTTGGAGTGTGGGAGGAAACCGAAGATCTCGGAGAAAACCCACGCAGGTCACGGGGAGAACGTACAAACTCCTTACAGTGCAGCACCCGTAGTCAGGATCGAACCTGAGTCTCCGGCGCTGCATTCGCTGTAAAGCAGCAACTCTACCGCTGCGCTACCGTGCCGCCATAGTCTTTCTGCTGGCTGGATAGCATGCAACAAGAAGCTTTTCACTGTATCTGTACATGTGGCAGTAAACTAAACTAAACTCAACTAACCCTAACCCTATCCCACCACAACCAGCTCATTAACCCCTTCTTGGCCACGTCATCACCTCAACCAAGTGAAGAGAATACCTACCACTAACCAACACCATGCTACCCCAACCAGCACCTCGTTCCTTCCGACCATCCCATTGCACTAAGCCCACCGTCACAGAGATGAAAGCTCTTAGTGTTTTGGCCATCTTTCACCTGCCCTGGGTCCCAGGAAATATGTCAAACTTGCTTTAAAAAACAGAAACACAACATTAAGGAATGCATGTCCCTTGAAATGGCATAGACAGGGTAGACAGTCAAAACCCCTTTCGTGGAAAATGGGTAGAAATGTTAAAGACCAGAGGGCATAACTTTAAGATGAAAGGGGCAAAGTTTAAAGGAGATGCGTGGGCAAGTTTTTACACAGAGGGTGGTACGTGCTTGGAACTCTCTGCCAAGGGTGATAGTGGGAGCAGTTATAATAATGGTGTTTAAGAAGCGTTTAGATAAGTACATGGATTTGCGGGGAATGGAGGAATATTGATCATGTGCTGGCATATGAGATTAGTTTATCTTGGCATCATATTTAGCATAGATACTGTGGGCCGATGGGCTTGTTCCGATACAGTACTTTTCTATGTTCTATGTTTCACGCAGATCTTTCCCTGGGAATGGACTGGAATCCATTTCTGGATAATACATTTGAAGGGCATGTGAATATATTCAGACCAATATTGACTGTTTCAAGTAGCGGCCAGCATGGAAAATGAACGTACTGACAGTAAGTAGCAACAGTTGGAAAAATATACATTACGGTAAACCTGTTGTCTTCTTAAACAAAATCTGATAACACGGCAATGATATTAATCTGAGTTACATCACTTCACTCAGAGGTTGGAAGAAACACAGTGTTTTGAAACTTTTCTTGCATTGCTTTCTCCCAGGGATTATTTTTCTGTAAAGCCGAACCTCCACCTTTGGTTAATGTTATTGGTTTGTGATTAACACTGTCAGAATTGTTTATGAAATTGTTGAATCGCAAAATTATAACTGCATACCTGCCAAACTCTAATTGTACTCTTCTAAACTGCTGTCACTCCTTAAACTGCGGCATTTTGTCTCGTTTGTGCATCTGCAATTGGATCGAACAGAATCAAAGAAGAGAGGTCTCTCCGAGAAAAGGGGAGCAGGAAATGGCCATTTAGCTCTTCAAAACTGCCCCACTACTTAATGTCTGATCTTTTGCATCAACTGCAGTTGCCAACAGTATATGCCTTGGCTACAAATGCAGGAATATACTGAATATGGGAAATCTAAGGAGGGTTTTAAGAGGACTTGAGATAGTTTTAACAATAAGGTAAAAGCGAATCCTAAGACATTCAACTATTAAGGGTAACAGGGTAATCAAAGGAAGAATAGGTCCCCTTAAGGATCAATGTGCGAAACCACAGGAAATGCGTGAGGTGTTAAATTAATATTTCTCATCTCTATTTACAATGCTGACAGTTGTCTGTTAATGAATTAAGGGAAATTAAGAATGTGGCATTGTAACACATCTACATTAAACAGAGGAGGTATATTTAAAGCATATTTGGGTGGATAGATCCCAGAGACCTGATCAAGTACGAACAAGGATATTGTGGGAAACTAGAAAGAGACATCTGTATTAAGAAGGAACTGCAGATGCTGGTTTATACCGAAGATAGACACAAAGTGCTGGAGTAACTCAGTGGGTCAGGCCGCATCTCTGGAGAAAATGGACAAGCGACCTTCCGGGTCAGGGCCCTTCTTCAGATGACCTTCTTCAGAGTCTGAAGACGGGTCCCAACCTGAAACATCACCAAGCCATTTTCTCCAGGGATGCTGCCTGACCCGCTGAGTTGCTCCAGCACTTTGAGCCTATCAGAGGCATTTGTAACATCTTTAGCCAAGGGTGAGGTACCAGAAGACTTGTGGGTGGTTAATGTTGGTGCTTTTATTTAAGAAGGGCTGCAAGGAAAAGTCAGGAAAAGACAGACTGGTGAACATAACATCAGTGGTGAAAATATTACTGGGAGGGATTCTGATGGAGAGGATCTGGTTGCATTGGAAAAGGCAAGGAGTGCCAAGGGATAATCTGCAAGGCTTGTTTGGAACAGTCTGCATGCACAATATACAGAGAGTGTGGAGGCCAAGTCAGTGGAGATATTTAAGGCAGAGATAGATGGATTCTTGGTTAGTACAGGTGACAGAGGTTATAGGGAGAAGGTAGGAGAATGGGGTTATGAGGGAGAGATTGATCAGCCATGATTGAATGGCGGATTAGACTTGATGGGCCGAATGGCCTAATTCTACTATCACATGTTCTTACGAATTGTACCTCACAAATTTGGTACGGGTCCACCACCAATCATCCAGCACCCTTGGTCCCTAAGCCAGAGTTGCCAGACCAACACAGGTCATGGTCTCCAAAGGTACTGGAACAGTCGGCCTCGGCCAACCAGGGGCCAAGATGTCGGCTCGCAAAGTCGTCCTCGGAAGTTGGCTATGGGAATGGATCTGCTGGGTCTGGCCGAGCTGGCGTTCCAGAGCCCCAGCCACAGGGAGCAAATTTGGCCCGCAGATCAACCACGGAAGGCATGGCCGAGGTGCCACATTTTCATGGGGGGAGGGCGGTGGACTTCCAGGGGAATTTCAAGTGTGCTCTCGTAATTTTGCCCAGATTATAGGGGGTGCTGGACCAATAGTTGCCAGAAAATTGGTGGTGGACCTGTAGAGTGTTTTGAAGAGGTGACAAAGAGGATTGACAAGGACACTGCAGCAGATGCAATCTAAAAGAACGTTAGCAAGGCCTTTGACGAGGTCCCATATGGTTGGGTAGTCTGGAAGGTTAGGCAGATGGGATCCTGGTTGAGTTGGTCATTTGGATACAAAATTGGCTCAGTAGAAGGAGTCATAAAGTTGTAGAATTGCCTGTAACGTGCTGTGGTGTCTTGTCATTTCTCTCCCATCAGACTCCTCAAGTTCCTTGTTGTTTTCATTCACTTTTTTTCTGATTCAACTGGGTTTGCTCAGGGTTATTGATCTCATTAATCAGCATCAACTCTAAATATGTTGTTCATTTGCACACAATAGGAACTGCAGATGCTGAAATCTAGAATGAAACACAAAGTGCTGGAGTAACTCAGCAGGTCAGGGAGTATCTGTGGTAGCATCCCACAGATGCTGCCCGACCTGCTGAGTTACTCCAGCATTTTGTTCCACTTACGTTGTTCATTTGAGTACTTTACTGAATATCATTTTATTTCAATATTTTCACCAAATTTAATGGGAGGCCAGAATGGTTGGGATGGTACCATCCAACAAATAAGTGATAACATGGTTATCATGGCGGGTTTTTTTCTTGAAGTTACTGCATATGTCTACGTTAGACAGGTACATGGATGGGATAGGTTGAGAGGCATATGGGCCAAACTCAGGCAGGTGGGACTAATGTAGATGGGACATGCTGGTCGGTGTGGGCAAGTTGAGTCGATGGGCCCATTTCCACTATGTTTTATATCATAGAGTCATAGAGTAATACAACTTGGAAACAGGCCCCTCGGCCCAACTGGCCCATTAACTAGTCCCACCTGCCCATGTTTGGCTCTTAACCCTCTAAACCTTTCCTATCCATGTACCTATCCAAATGTTTTTTTTAATGTTGTTGTAGTACATTTGATGAATCTGATGGCATCATTACAGGGTTGCCCATCCTACACTCCAATCAACCAAAATGCATTTTGCATCAATTAGTTGTCACGGCATGTTTGATTTTATGCATTCACAAGATGTGGACATCACTGGAAAGGCCAGCATTTATTCTCTGTGGATAGACACAAAATGCTGGAGTAACTTAGTGGGTCAGGCAGCCTCTCGAGACAAAAAGGAATAGGTGACATTTTGGTTCAAGACCCTTCTTCAGACCAGATCTTAAAGGATCTGAAAAAGGGTCTCAACTCTCACCTATTCCTTTTCTTCAGAGATGCTGCTGACTGCTAAGTTACATTATGTGCCTATCACAGAATAAACCAGCATCTGCAGATCCTTCCTACACATTTTGTCTGCTCCACTGTGATATCTCCTCAAGGAATGCCTTCTTTGAAGAAGTTCTCCTCCTCTCTCCGATGGGAGTTCTGCAACACCCTCGCTCGCTGCTCCCCCTCTGTGATTCCTCCTTTGGTCTGAAGAAGGTTCCGACCAATGACGCCACCTACTCCTTTTCTCCAGAGATGCAGCCTAACCTGCTGAATTAGTCCAGCACTTTGTGTCTATCTTTGGTGTAAACCAGCATCTGCAGTTCCTTCCGACACTAATTCTCTGTCCGTGGCTGCTTCTGAACTAACTGGCGAAGGACAGTAAAGAAACAACACCACTGATGGGTCTGGAGTCACATACAGGCACGGTGGCGCAGCGGTAGAGTTACTGCCTTACAGTGAATGCAGCGCCGGAGATCCCGGTTCAATCCCGACTACGGGTGCTGTCTGTATGGAGTTTGTACGTTCTCCCCGTGACCTGCGTGGGTTTTCCCCGAGATCTTCGGTTTCCTCCCACACTCCAAAGACATACAGGTATGTGGGTTAATTGGCTTGGTAAATGTAAAAATCGACCCTTGTGGGTATAGGACAGTGTTAATGTGCGGGCATCACTGGTCGGCGCGGACCCGGTGGGCCGAAAGGGCCTGTTTCCGCGCTGTATCTCTAAACTAAACTAAACTAAACTAATCAGATAAAGATGGCGGCTTTCTTTCCATGAAAGACATTAACGAACCAGATGAGATTTAACCCTCGTTCAGTAGATCCATGGTTAGATATTATTCATGCTAAACTTTTATTTCAATTGTATTTAATTACTGAAATCCAAATTCCCCAGCTGCCCTGGTGGGATTCCAACTCCTGCCTCCAGAGAGATAGTTTATGTGTCTGCATATTAGTCCACTTCCTTCACACTTTGCTAAGTACTTAATGAACAATTCAAAGTATTATTATCATCTGCAAAGTAATCATATCTGTCCTCTAAATACAAATTATGTAATTCTGGTTCAGTTTAGAAAATCATAAATCAATAAGTAGACTAAAGAAAAATTGGGAAGCATAAATAAAACTCGTGCGATTTAATGCTCAGCAGCAAAGACTTTGGTCTGGTTTCCTCAATAATTAGGGGGGCACAAAATGTATTTTCAATTCCCAGCAACAGATTGTTTAACAGCTGCAGATACTTGGATAAACAAGCCCCAGGGTGCTGAGGGAACAGCGATAACCTCAATTGCATTTTAACGATCTCCCCACACCACCGCATTCTCTTAAACCATAATCACTCAAAACATTTTAACATTTCCTTTATTAATTAAATATAACTTTATTTTGTTGAAGTGGACCTCTGTGAGCCCAAGTTCAATCATTCAAGGAACATCGAATGATGATAAAAAAGATTAGCAGCTGATTTGGTAGCAGAAGCCCTGTGACAGTACGCCTAGCCACAGCATAACTTTGAATCTATGAATACATCATTTTTTCTTTTTTTCCACGAGCAAGCTCAGTGTTTAAAGTTTGGCTCCAACCCATGCATACATGGCTTATCGTGTAACCTGTAAACCACATAAATGATGCAAATCGCAGCGTCGGCGCGTAAAATTGAAATCTGAACACTCCCGTGACTTGAAAGCCTGATGCAAGCAAGCAAGCCTCCGGCAAAACAAAGAGGTGTACAAATCCCTGCGCTTTCATTTATTTCACCAGGCACAATTTGCAACGTGGTTCAGGACGGCAAAGTGCAATGCGCCGCTTGGTGCGTTAAGGTAAATAATTTAACAGTTCCAACCTATATTAGCGACACAAGGAATCAATTTGCTTATGTTAACAAAAATAATTTTAAGAGAGCTGTTGAACGGGATATGGATATATATATATATTTTAATCTCATCTCGATGAGAACCTTTGTTTAGTATTCCTACCGTTAAAACAACACTTTGTAGAGTGGATAATGGTCCTTCACTGAATTGGGGAGAGAAAAAAAATTTGTGAAATGCATGAGGGACCGATGATCTGCGGAAGAAATAGGCAGAGTGTAATAACATGAGACAAGATGTTAACTGGAGAGGTCGCACGACTCACGACTCAGTTTGTGTGGTGCAAAGCCAATTAGTGGCGATGCCAGAGTAAATCCAACAAGTGATCGAACAGATGGCACTCACAGCAAGCCCAGGCTCTCAAGCATGATAAGTACATCTCAACAGGGCTCTACCCTGATGGATGGCATTGACAAAATATGACTTACTGTATGATCTCCTGAAACACCCTTCTTCCTACCTAGAGTAGGAGAATCAAGAAGCAGAGGATGCAGGGTTAAGGTGAGAGGGGAAAGATTTAATAGGAAACTGAGGGGTAACCTTTTCACTCTGAGGGTGGTGGGTGTATGGAACAAGATATTACAGGAAGTAACTGAGGCAGGTACCATAACGATATTTAAATTAACATTTGTACAGGTATAGAGGGATCAAGAGAGAATGAGTCAAGAGTGTTTTATGGTTAGATGTCCCAAAACGGAACAATAACATTCTTGCAGCAGCACAAAAGGTCGTGATCATTGTACCATGTAAAAACAATAATAAACAATAAAACAAGTTATATATATATATATATATCCCTTCAATGGTGGGGACATAAGCTAAACACAAGCACACAAGCAGATGGGATTAGCTTAGAGGCGGCATCTTGGTTGGCAAGGATAAATTAGGCCATAGGTTTCTGTGCAATTTGATTCCATGACGCCATATCTAAAATATATATTGTGGGTCAATGCTGCAAGCAACTCTGAAAATTGTGTACCAAGCAACAAATAACAAATTTGCAGACTCACTTGGGATTTCACTGCATGACCCCAATGGATTTGTCCAGGTCTCGGAATCTGAAAGCAGAGGGAAGGAATTCCTTGTTCTGATCTTTCTCTACTTCCAGTTCCCTCCCCTCTACTTTCAGTTTGGAAAAGGGTTCCAACCTGAAATGTTACTCATCTTTTTTCTCCAGAGATGCTGCCTGACCCGCTGAGTTACTCCAGCACTCAGTTTAGGTTCGAGATACAGCGCGGAAACAGGCCCTTCAGCCCACCGGGTCCATGCCGACCACCAATCCTCCCACATTAACAGTATCCTACACACAACTAGGGACAATTTACGTTTAGACCAAATCAATTTATCTACATACCTGTATGTCTTTGGAGTGTGCGACGAAACCGAAGATCTCGGAAAAAACCCATGCAGGTCACGGGGAGAACGTACAAACTCCGTACAGACAGCACCCGTAGTCGGGATCGAACCCAGGTCTCCGGCGCTGCAAGCGCTGCAAGGCAGCAACTCTACCGCTGCGCCACCATGCCTGTTTATCTTCTTGTACAAAAATATTCTTGGCATTTTAGGAACAGTCATCAAAGTATTGATCTTCCAAAACAAGACAGAAGTGTCATCCTCAGTGATGAATTTGCTTAGTTGCTTGTACCTTTGAAAATCTGACTATTAACTGAGGTATTCAGAAGACATTGTTCTTCTAAAACAAATGTGACTGATCTCTTACAATAACAGAATCTGTTGTGAAATTGATTCCTTACATTCTGTTTTGGGGAAGTTTACCAGAATGCTGAAGATAGACACAGAGTGCTGGAGTAACTCAGCGGCTCAGGCAGCATTTCTGCAGAAAAAGGATGGGTGACGTTTCGGGTCGGAACCTTTCTTCAGACTGAAAGTAGAGGGGAGGGAACTGGAGGTAGGAAAAGGCTACAACAAAGCAGGCCTTTAGAGAGTGAAGATGTTTTTAGTTGTGATTTTTATGGCTGGGTTGTCCAGTATTTCATAACAGCTTCTGCGATTTAAACTACCCTTCCATATGTATGTGCCGAGAATTACTTGCAACTCTTCTTAACAGGACTTTGGCACAAGCTGAGTTTTGGCAAACTCCATCCTTATCAGTTGCCATCTTGCGACAAGGAGACCTCAGAGTCCCTTTCGACAAGGAGACCTCAGAGTCAATCATGTTATTGCAATTTCTAAGGTACACCATCAGTATTTTTGTTATCCACAATTGCTGGTATTTTTAAGGTAGACACAAAGTGCTGGAGTAACTCAGCGGGTCAGGCAGCATCTCTGGAGAGAAAGGATGGGTGACGTTTTGGGTCGGGACCTTTCTTCAGACTGAAAATGTGGGGAAGGGAACTGGAGGTAAGAAAAGGCCAGAACAAAGCAGGGCAAGTAACAGATGACCAAGGGAGGGTGGAGACCATAATGACCCATTTTTGGCTGTGGAAGAGGTGATAATGAAAGGGTACAAGAATGCAAACAGTGGAACCAGTAGCATGACTAGGGTGGGGAAGGGGTGCCTTCTGTACGGAGTTTGTACGTTCTCCCTGTGACCACATGGGTTTTCACTGGGTGCTCCGGTTTCCTCCCACACTCCAAAGCCGTACAGGTTTGTAGGTTAATTGGTAAAAGGAAATTGCAAATTATCCCGAGTGTGTAGAATGATGTTAGTGTATGATCACTGGTCAGCGTGGATTCGGTGGGCCCGAAGGGCTTGTTTCTGTCCTGTATCTCAAAAGTCTAAAGATGGCAGAAGAAGTTTAGTGCCAGCCAACATTGGGAGCCAAAATATTCAGTCGTTAAAAAGTGCTCATGCTCCTCTGGTCATGACTGTCCAATGCAGTCTGTCAGGCTTCCTCACTTGGGCACTAGTTGGCATGCAACTGAGGTTGTGTCAACATAATAGTACTTCAATTTGTGTAACTTCATGAGCCTCTGCTTTCCTGATTTGTTTTAAATGGTGACCCTGAGCCTTTTGCTGCAAGTTAAAGTAACAACAGTGGGCATATGCCCAGTTACCTTCGGCTAATTAACCCACATAATTGAACAACCCACCAGGATGTGGTCTAAAATGTGGACTTGTCGGTATGGGGTGTGTCAGGAGGAGTGGGAATTGGAGGTCATTCCTTCCATTGGTTAAATGTTTAAAATATATAAAATTATAGGTGGAAAGATGTAACCAGGGAAATTTCACAGCTCAAGAATGGTACAGTTACATCATAATAGAAATTGAACATTTCCATTGTATTTTAGAAGGATGAGGGGGGACCACATTGAAACTTACCGAAGAGTGAAAGGCCTGGATAGAGTGGATTAAGAGAAGATGTTTCCACTAATGGGAGAGTCTAGGACCAGAGGGCATGGCCTTAGAAGAAAAGGACATTCATTTAGATAGGAGATGATGACTACT
Source organism: Rhinoraja longicauda (assembly GCF_053455715.1). NCBI lineage: Eukaryota > Metazoa > Chordata > Chondrichthyes > Rajiformes > Arhynchobatidae > Rhinoraja > Rhinoraja longicauda. Next base: position 18,580,223 of record NC_135964.1, read on the forward strand.
TTAATCAGAGGGTGGTGAATCTGTGGAATTCATTGCCAGAGATGGCTGTGGAGGGAGGCCAAGTCATTAGGTATGTTTAAGATGGAGATTGACAGATTCTTGATTAGTATAGGTGCCAAAGGTTATGGGGAGAAGGAAGGAGAATGGGGTTGAGAATGAAAAATAGATCAGCCATGATTGAATGGCAGAGTAGCCTTGATGGGCTGAATGGCCTATTTCTGCTCCTGTGATTTATGAACATGAACCTATGTACAAGAACAAGAACACTGTCCTTGGATTGCTGGTTTTGGAGGCTATCCTGGAGCAGAAAGCTTTGAATAAAATTGCACTCTTATCTAATGGAGCAGGAAGTGGAGGTGACACAAAGTTGACACTAGTGGCAGTATAGTATTATAGTGATTAAGCACAGCTAATGAAAGCCTAGAACAGGAGTTCCTGTGCAGGGGTATTTAAATTTAATAAATTAAATAAATTGAAATGAAATAGTTAATTCATGACATTTCCTAATTGAACTTTAGAGAAGCTACCTCTTGTTCCTACCTAGGCTAGAATAAAACTGTAGCTCCATTCATGAATTGATGTAATTGCCTGTGAAATGATCCAGCAGACCATTAAGTGCAAATGTAGTTAGGGATAGATATATTTCACAACTTTAAATCACCATGATTATATTTTTTCAGTTTGTGACAAATTTACAGAATTAATAGACATTGAGAGTTGAAAATGGATTTCATAACATACCCTGGGTAAATTTGTGTGGAAGAAACTGGATTCAGTGGACAGAATTGTATTATCTTCTCATCAGGCCTGAGGGAGTTATCCATGAGCCACTGAAACGGAAAATAAATATGCATGTGATTACAGAAGGGCTCTGTTTTGTGAAAATTGCTATGAATACATAAAGGTTACTGAGAGTCAGGTGATTATCAAGGCAAGCTCCTTGAACCATGAGAACATTGACATTTGGAAGTGTACAACAGGGAGCCCACAGGCCACTGCTTGAAAAGAAATATTTTTATTTCTAAATGTAATGTTAACATTGGGGATTCCTGGCCCATTTTTTAACATTCCATGCAGTGCAAGGACAGTTATTATATATATTTCTAACATATTATCAAAATGTGCATCTGCAATTGATAGCTTGATTGAATCCAGCATGCAAACGGCCCCTTCGGCCCGCCCAATCGATCTCACTGGTTCTATGCTGTGCCACTTTCACATCCACTCACGAGACACACGGGGCAATTTACAGAAACCAATTAACCTACCCAAGATAGACACAAAGTGTTCGAGTAACTCAGCGGATCAGGCAGGGTCGATGGAGAAAAAGGGTGGGTGACAATTCGGGTCGGAACAACTTCGTCAGACTGAAAGTAGAGTTGGAGGGGGAGGGGGATGGGGAGAGGGGGAGGAGGGCTAGAGGTAGGAAAAGGTCTAACTAACCTACCCAACCTGCAGGTCTTTGGGATGTGGGAGGAATCCTGTGCATCCGGAGGAAACCAACTGAGTCACAGGGCGGACATGCAATCTCCACACAGACAGCACCCGAGGTGCAATCAAGATCAAACCTGGGTCTCTGGCACAATGAGACAGCAGCTCTATCAACTGCACCACTGTTATATTTCATATTAATATAAAAGATCAAAGATCCAAAAAAAGGGAAAATCATCTGTTGTTCCAATGCTGGTGTAACCTCTGTCAGCTTCTTGCCATTCTTTGCCTTTATCTTCCCGAGCCCTTGCCTTAAATCCCTTAAAGTGCACATGTCGCCAATTAGCGAGTAAGCCTTATGCAGTGGATCTTGAGGCCAGGGTCTGGTTTAACAATGGAAATTGATTACAATCATTTACAGTGATTACAAAATAATTTAAAAAGTTAAAAAATCACATTCATTTAAATGAAACACTTCTTATGTGAGTCAACTTAAAGGGAGATTTAAAATAAAAACCTTGTTGCCTCTTTTACCATCTTAATAAGGGTTAGTGACCTGCTTGTTAGCCACAGCTGGACAGTAGAGATGTCAGATGGGAATGTGTTCAGCCCACAGTTCAGAACAAAATGGAAGCACGCTTGGACCGGGAATTTAAATCTGCATCATGGCAGGAGAGCATTCATCTTCTTTAACTATCACCTTGGGGAAGCATGATTTGGCATTGGTTTGCGTGTGGAATAACGATCTTGCGAATATCATGGTTTGTGAGGTTTTTCTTCCTTGCCGATGCCACCTCTCTGGAGTTGGTCATTAACTTTCAACTGCGGGCACGATGACTGATTCACTGCAGGCAAAATACCCTATGTAGGCTGAATTTTTGTGGCCTTTTTTTCTTTATCCTTCACGAGCAATTAAGATGCCGGTGAGCAGCAACCTGTGTTGGCTGCAGTTTTAGTTACTGTTCCAGCTAACGATCTATTGTCGGGTTGGGACAGCACGGAGGTAAAAGGGGGCAGAGATCTGACACCACACATCCCACTAATTGCAATTAAATTTCTAAGAAGTAGAGAATCTGTCTCGAGTATATCTATTCAGCTACACCTCCTTTGTTGCTAATTCCCAAGTAAAGAGCCTGTCCCACTTAGGCGATTTTTTAGGCGACTGCCGGCGACTGTGAAAGTCGTAGCAGATCGCCAAACTTTTCTTTTACCCTACGACAATGACCAAGACAATGCCGAGTTAGGTCGAGATTACAGCGTCTTCGGAAACATCGCAAAATTCCCACGTTTACCAATGCTTCTCCAGCGTCCTAATTTTTGCAGAAATCACTGTAATTACTACTTGAGAGTTTTGAAATATAACATCTTACCCGGGTTACTTGAAAACCAAGCTTCACGGTAACAAGGCATAAACTGGATTAACTTCCAGCTTACTTATAGCAGCATTAAGAAATTTAATTGTAAACGTGGTTAAATGGATTTTTGTGCGGAGTGTGGCCATTCTTTGAAAATGTACGGGAGATGCATATCTGGTTTCTGGGTTGCATATCTGGGTTGGGAGCCCACTTTAAATGTAATCGCTGATGGCCATAAACATCGCGAAAATTCCCATGCTTACCCGCGTCAAACTATTGCCTCCAATCTACCTGTCAAATGTCCTGACGGTAAATAAATTGGTTACACACAAGTATTTTATGGTATCTTCAAATGACTTTACTTAATTTAATATTACGTGCTTCTAAATGCATCTCCCAAACCTGGGGACAGCATGTGACAGCGCCCGCAATAAGCAACGATACCTGGCGACAAGCCAGCTGTCGTCGAGAAATTTCAATCCGGTTGATTTCTCAGCGACGCGCCGAGATCCACTACGATTCTTGGAAGACTCCTCACGATCATGCCCGCGACACCCCGGCGCAATGTCGGCGACAGCCTAGTCATATTTCAGATACAGCGCGGAAACAGGCCTTTTCGGCCCACCAAGTCCGCACCGCCCAGCGATCCCCACACATTAACACTATCCTACACACACTAGGGACAATTTTTACATTTACCCAGTCAATTAACCTACATACCTGTACTTATTTGGAGTGTGGGAGGAAACCAAAGATCTCGGAGAAAACCCACGCAGGTCACGGGGAGAACGTACAAACTCCTTACAGTACAGCACCCGTAGTCAGGATCGAACCTGAGTCTCTGGCGCTGCATTCGCTGTAAGGCAGCAACTCTACCGCTGGGCCACCGTGTCGCCTGCAGTCGCCTTAAAATCGCCTAAGTGGGACAGGCCCTTGAGAATAAACGCATGCTTGGCAGAGATGATATTCTTTTGCAAAAATGTTGGTATTTTTAATGAACACCAGCTATTTTTTTCTGAAGTACTGTTTAACTCGATGATGGTGCTCAGTAATGTTCCTATTAATAAAATGCCTTTCAGCGGCTTCACACGTTTAAGTGATGCTAAATGCAAATTCAGGTGTACGTTACTAATTGAATGCAGGTCGCTGTGATGGCTGTGAGTAGTGAGAATTGTGCTGGGCCTTGGCTGGTGACAATATCTCATAATTTGTTAAGTTCCAAGCTCCTCCAGTGTTACATGCAGCAGGTTAGAAAATCTGCTGGGTAATTTCCAAAGTTGGCTGAGATGCAATACTGATTGAATGATGCATATCCTATGCTTTTGCAACACCTCATCCGCGATTCCAGGAGATGCCACCTAGCAGTGAAAATAGGATCAATAACTGGGCGTGAGTGGTATTGGTTTCTTTTCCTCTTACTAAATGTGATTTGTAACTTCGAACAGACATGTTTTCTGGCTGAGTCTTGGTTTCAATAGGACCTAAAGGGGTGGCACAGCGGCGTAGTAGTAGTCATAGTCATAGATTCGTGGATAGGATAGCATGGAAACAGGCCATTCGGCCCAACTTGCTCACACCGACCAAAATGTCACATCTACACTAGTCAGGGCCGTCTTAACGCATGGGCTGATGGGCACTTGCCCGGGGGCCCACGAGCATAGGGGCCCCATGCTGATCTGTGTATGTTAAGTGACTTGCAATAAATAAATACTACTTTAAAAATGTAGGTTCAATAAGTGCTTTTTTCGCAACATTTTCGGTCCCTAAGTGTTTCTCACAGCGATCTGTAAGTGCTTTTCGCAACAATGTAGCACCCTAAGTCCATCGCTAAGTGCTTTTTGGTAAGTGCTTTTCGCCGGCACGACAGGGGGGGGCTGGTAGGGAAAGGGGGGTGGGGGAGAGTAACGGTAGGGGCCCCAGTACACTGCTTTGCCCGGGGGCCCATAATGCTGTAAAAACGGCCCTGACACTAGTCCCACTTGCCTGCGTTCCACATACCTGTCCAATCATTTCTTAAATGTTGCAATAGTCCCTATTTTTCTCTAGATGCTACCTTACAGCGCTAGCGACCTGGGTTCGATCCTGACTACAGATGCTGTCTGTACGGAATTTGTACGTTCTCCCCGTGACCGCATGGGCTTTCCCCGGGTGCTCCGGTTTCCTCCCATCTTCCAAAGACGTACAATTTAGTAGGCTAATTGGCTTCAGTAAAATTTGTATTTTGTCCCTAGTGTGTAGGATAGTATTAGTGTGCAGTGTGATCGCTGGTCTGCACAGACTAGGTGGGCCGAAGGACCTGTTTCAGAGCTGTATCTCTAAACTAAACTAAACTAATTAGAATCTGGTGACCAAAATTGTTCTCATTTATAATGCTAGAGTATCAAGAGCCATTGGTGAAGGGGGAAGCTAATATCTTTTGTTTCAGTTTTTAGAGATACAGTGTGGAAACAGGCCCTTCGGCCCACCGAGTCCATGCTGACCAGCGATCCGGCACATTAACACAATCTTGCACACACTAGGGACAATTTACACTTTAACCAAGCTAATTAACCTACAAACCTGGACTTCTTTGGAGTATGGGAGGAAACCGAAGATCTCGGAGAAAACCCATGTGGTCATGGGGAGAACATACAAAGTCCGTACAGACAGCACCCGTAGTCAGGAATTATCTGGGTCATTGGCACTGTAAGCACTCTAAGGCAGAAACTCTACCGCTACGCCACCGTGCCGCCTAAATTATATCCTTCAGGCTTATCTACTTCAGAAAATCATGGGACCATGAATTACCTTAAAATTGACAAATATCTATATCCATATCTTGGGAAATGTTATTTTGCTAGTGCTGTTCTTTGAAGATGGACACAGGCCACTGGAACGTCTATGAATCACACGGAAGCTATCAATACAATCCTGGACCATGGGGAATCTACAGCGGATTTGTGTCCCAATCCAAAATGTCATCTATCCATGTTCCCCTGAGATGCTGCCTGATCCACTGAGTTACTCCAGCACTCTGTGTCTTTTTTTTGTTGTAAAGCAGCATCTGCAGTTCCTTGTGCCTATCAGCAGATTTGCAGTGTGTACTCACACTCTGGCACTTTCTGTGGTGAAGTGCATGAAGCTTTTCTCCCCTGACAAGCAATGTATCGATGACCTTTCCCGGTGCATCTGAACACTGCAAACTGATTGATATCGTGCAGATCCCCTGAAGGGTTCCGGTTATGCTCTCCTTCACAACCACTGAGGAGGTCATCTCTGTGGGTAATATCTCAAAATTAAAGATCATTAAGTAGATGAACGTTCCACAGGTTCCTTGCGGAACAAGATTCTGCAAAGACCTTAGGCGTTCCTGGGTTGCTTGTCTGAGACGGATTATATGAGGACATCGTTGGTGTAAGTGACCTTGTCTCATCTGTCCTATCACTGAAAAAAAATCTTTCAGGCTGATGAACAATCCAAGTGAACTTTATGCTTTTAAATATTCATTTCTACTTCTCCTGCCAAAATGTTGCTGGCCTTTAACTTCCACGTTGTCAGGGAAAGAGCTGAGCGCACATTGCTTTCTCCGTTATAAAGTATCATGCTCCCGACAGGTTGTTAATTCAAATTTCTTTCCAGATTTTGGCCAAAGGGCCTGAAAAATTCTTGATTCTGGCAACAGAACAAAAGAGGAGAGAAAGCTGCAGAATGTTGTTCCCTTACCCATTTAGTCATTGTGGTGTCCATGGACTCATTTTTAATCAAATAATCAGCGATAAAACTTATCAATAGAAAATCCTTTACTGAGGACAGAAACGTTAAACTCAACAAGCAGTGTCTGCTACAACAAGATATCAATGTCATACCACACGGAGACCTCAGTTCTTGAAGGTACACTTGTATCAAGACAATCTATACTGCTTAGCCCTTAAAAAAATGAAATAAATCCATTCAAGCATATCAACTGTTTGCAAAAAAGAAATTATACTATATGCTGGCTATTTATATCAATTTACACTTTAAAATTCAATTCAATGATTCTTGTCACATGTGTCTAGCTGCAGTGAAATGCTTTGTTTTGCATACAACTCGGTAAAATCATGTAGAAGACCTCACCTCCACTGTAGCAGTACACAAATGTCGCCACGTTTCTGGCGCCGACAAAGTTATAAACGTTGACCGAACAGTCTGAATATCTTCTGCCTGCAGCTGCACATGGTAAATGTCTTCTCCTCCCCTCCCCGCCGGGTTCCTCTTCATTCTTGGTGCCCCCCCCCCCACCCCGGCTGGAATATTTTTGTTGTTGGTGGCCCCCCTCGCTCTTGGTGGCCCCCCTCACTCTCGACGGCCCCCCTCGCTCTCGACGGCCCCCCTCTGTCATTCTTTAAAATTACCCTCATTTTAAAGGTCTTGAAATCACAACCTGCTGCTCGAGTCTTCACCCTGAATATACGTTTACCGACGTATGCTTGAAATCCAAAATAATAACAGAGAATTATGGAAAAACTCAGCAAGTCAGAGAGCATCTAGGGAAAAATAAACATTTTGGATCAGAGACTCTGTCTCTGGTTCCTGGCTGCAAGTACCAGGCCACACTCACAGAAATCTCTGATGGTGTTGAATGACTTTTTCCCTTAATGTTTTAATTCCATCTCATATCAGACCTCGTCTAGATTTATCAACATTTCATTTTTCTGCTACACGCGCGCCAATGGCAATGTTGCCCACCTCTTATCTCATTGCACCAAGATCATCTGTTCTTTGTCGTCTCCGTGGAACTCGATCATACTCGAAACAAAATGCTGGAGTAACTCAGCGGGTCCGGCAGTATCTCTGCAGGACATGGATAGGCAAAGTTTCAGGTCGGGACCCTCTTCTGCCTTCACATTTCACTCCTCCTGTTCTCCTTACCTTTTGTCTCCTTTTCTTCTCTGGCCTTTGTCTACCCATCTGCAGATCAAAACACCCCCTTCCCCTTATACCCCCTCATTTCCCTGTGCCTCAACAGTCTTCATTTCCCTTTTTCCTCTTCACCCTTTCTCCTTCCATCTATTTCCCTTGCCGTGGCTTCACATTTCACGCCTCTTATCTTATCTCTGCATCTCACTACCTTTTGTCTTTTCATCCATGGCATTTGTACAACCTATCAAAGCCTCCCTCATCTGTATCCACCTTTAACTTTCCATGCTTTGTCCTGCTCCCACCTCTCTTTTCCAGTTTTCTCACCCCTTTACTACAATCTGAGGAAGGGACCCGACCTGAAAGGTCGCCTATCCATGTTCTCCAGAGATGTTCCCTGATCTGCTGAGTTACTCCAGCACTTCCTGCACTTTGTTCACCAGCAGGGCAGCACAGTAGCGCAGAAGTAGAGTTGCCGCCTTACAGCGTGTGTGTGGCGATCAAGGGCCTGTTTCCACACTGTATCTCTAAGCCAAAAACTAAACCTTGATTAGTAGGGGGGGAAAAAACTGCATTTGAAGGATTGGAATGAATGTAATGGATGTTTGTATATCCTTTTCTGGGACCAGCAAGATGTTAGTTATTGTGTGTTTGTGATAGACTGGGAGTGGGACAAAGGTGGGGAGAATCGACGTGTTTATGAGTGAGCGAGGCAGAGATAGAGTGTTGGAGAGAGGGTGAGAGAAAGAGAGGAGGGTGGCATAAGAAACTGCAGATGCCGGAATTTTGAGCAAAATACAAAGTGCTGGAGGAACTCAGGTCAGGTGGGATTTGTGGAGGGAATGGACAGGTAATGTTCCAGGTCAGGCCCCTTCTTCAGACTGGACGATTGAAGAAGGATCCTGACCTGTATTGTCGTCTGTCCATACCCTCCACAGATGCTGCCTCACCTGTTGGCTTCAACTAGCACTTTGTTTAGCTTTTAGTTTAATATATTGTCACGTGTACTGAGGTACAGTGAAAAGCTTTTTGTTGCGTGAAAACCAAGCAGTGGAAATACTTTTGTAGAGAAGAGGAGCAAGGAGTAAAACAGTGAGAATGTTTGTTTTTGAGAAGTGAATCGTAACGTTTTTGAAGGTTGTGCCTGGGCTGAAGTTAGAATACCTCTACCTCCTGAGGCCTTCACCTCCATTTCTATTAGACACCAGCACTGGCCTCTGCATTTACTGCAAAACCAACCAAACCGTTACCCCCAACCTCCTCAAACTAATCTGCATTCCTAGCCATGAGCCCCTGACCTCCTCGTGTGTTCTGTGGCCAATACTGTCACTTTCATGGAAGTGGTGGTGCAGGGGACCAGCCCTGGAACCTCACAGGTGGGGTAGCAGGTGTAAGAAAGAAACAAAGTACATATTAGTGGATAGGTCTGTGTGTCTCTGTGTGTGTGTGTCTCTGTGTGTGTGTGTGTCTGTGTGTCTCTCTGTGTGTGTGTGTCTCTGTGTGTGTGTGTGTCTGTGTGTGTGTGTGTGTGTGTGTCTCTGTGTGTGTGTGTCTCTGTGTGTGTCTCTGTGTGTGTGCGTGTCTGTGTGTGTGTGCATGTGTGTGCGTGCGTGTGTGCGTGTGATTTCACCCTCAGTTATCTCATTGGTGGCAATTACAATGTTAAGAACACAGTTACAAGTGGAATTTCACAGATCCCTGGGTGCCTCGAACCATGCCCAATGATATTGATAAAACATTTCTTCCCATCCTGACTGAAAAGTAATGAGAGTGATAAATTACTAAGTAAAGCCATTAATCCTATCAGTTTAACAAGTGAAGTGATTTATGAATCATTGTTTAATCCAGGGCATATTCCTTCTCATCTCCTCACCATGCAACAAGAAGATGCAGTGCAACCAAATCAAGCTCCTTGTAATAGGAAGTGCGGAGTGTATGTAGATGCATTGGGACCAGTCAATGCATGGGGATACAACTCCTACTAAACATTAGGCACATTCATACTAAGTATAAGAGTGCAAGATAGTAGACCACACTGAGACAGTATACAAAAGTTGCCACGTTTTAGGCACCATCTTGTACACTTCAACGCTGAATTCTGCAGTGTTGGAGTCCTAACTTGGCCATAAAGGCTGATTGCCCTAGCAGTGGTACTGGATTGCAGGGGTTGGCCTGGCCAAGCGATGCATAACTATCCTTTACCGCTGCTCCGTGCAGCTGTGGGCCACATCCATTCCCTGCTCTGCCAATTAGATTGATCTGATGGAATTTAGTTTAGATTAGCTTATTGTCACGTGTACCGAGGTACAGTGAAAAGCTTTTGTTGTCTGCTAACCAGTCAGCGGAAAGACAATACATGATTACAATCACGCCATCCACAGTGTACAGATTCATGATCGGGGGAATGACATTTAGTGCAAGATGAAATCCAGTAAAGTCCGATCAAAGGTAGTGCGAGGGTCTCCAATGAGGTAGATAGTAGCTCAGGGCAACTGCCTAGTTGTTGGTAGGATGGTGGGAGCCATAGGTTGCTCAGTTGTAGATAGAGTTTAGTTATTCTCTTTATAAAGAAATACAAACTGCAGCAAACAGAATTTATGATCTCTTCCGACAGCAACATCTTCTGATAAAAGATGAGTGATTTCCACAGTAATCATGAATATACACAAGATTATTACTTTGTATAGATTATATGTGCAACATTGCAAAGATCAATGCAGTCTCCAGCTGTGATTAAAGTGGGTATTACCCATCATTTCCATTCTGAAAGGAACTGTTGTGTTACCATAGGTAGCTCACAAAGACAGCACACAGACAGCTTGGGCAACAGTTAGACTGTCAGTGATTGAAACAAAGAAAAAGATTTCTAACAGTTTAATGCTGATGTGTAAAATAAAATAGCAGCCAATTTGTTTAAACAAAATTGCACAAGCAACAATATAGAGCCAGTGTGGAAACAGGCCCTTCGGCTCAACTTGCCCACACCGACCAACATGTCCCATCTACACTAGTCCCACTTGCCTGAGTTTGGCCCACGTCCCTCTAAACCTATCCTATCCATGTACCATCAAGGTGCCATGTATGATCAAGGTATAATCAATATTTGTTATGCTGTTTGAGGTAAAAATAGATATGATTCCAAACACCAAGGGGAACGTTCTTGCTCTTCGTTGAAATAGCATCATGAATTATTTGTCCATCTGCAAAGTGGAGCAGCAGTAGAGACCTGGGCTCGATCCGAACTACGGGTGCTTGTCTGTACGGAGTTTGTACGTTCTCTGTGACTGCATGGGTTTTCTCCGGGAGCTCCGGTTTCTTCCCACACTCCAATGACGCGCAGGTTTGTAGTAAGATTTGTGGCTTCTGTAAAATTATAAATTGTCCCTAATGTGCAGGATAGTATTATTGCGGCGATCGCTGGTCAGTGTGGAATTGGTGGGCTGAAGGGCCTGCTTCTGCGCTGTATCTCTTAAGATTAAAATCTGAAAAGGGTTGAAGAGATCTCGGTTTAATGTTTAATCTGAATATTACCACTTCTGATGGTGCAACCCGGTCGGTACATGTGACAATAATAAAACTAACCCTAAAACTAGATGAGATGAACTCGGGTAGGGGCTGGGTCGGGTAATGTTACAGAGGTGAGAATAGGTGTCATTGTTAATGATCCCATGGATGGGGACCAATATACCACCAAGCATCCTTTCTATGTCAGCTTCAGAAAGATGCCGGAGTGTGGCATGGAGCCAATGAGTAAGTGACAAAGTTCATGATTGGGACTGAAGTCAACACCTTTGGGATTCTTCATGCTTGGTTGGAGCTCCTTGTGTCCAAATGTTAGAAAAGGTGTCTGATCACTTTGAGGTGGAGGGTGCAGGAGGTGTGATGCTGAGATCGGGTGGAGGCACAGTATCGCGGCGGTAGAGTTGCTGCCTTACAGAGCCAGAGACCTGGGTTCCATCCTGACTATGGGTTTTGTCTGTGAGGAGTTCGTATGTTCTCCCCATGACAGTGTGGGTTTTCCTCGGGCTTCCTCCCACATTCCAAAGACGTGCAGGTTTGTAAGTTATTTGGCTTCTGTAAATTGTCCCTAATCTCTAGGAGAGAACCAGTGTACGGGGATCGCTGGTCCACGCGAACTCGGTGGACCAGGGGCCACAGTCTAAGAATAAAGGGGAGGCCATTTAAAACTGAGGTGAGAAGAAACATTTTCACCCAGAGTGTTGTGAATTTGTGGAATTTTCTGCCACAGAAGGCAGTGGAGGCCAATTCACTGGATGAATTTAAAAGAGAGAAAGTTAGAGCTCTAGGGGCTAGTGAAATCAAGGGATATGGGGAGGAGGCAGGCACAGGATACTGAGTGTAGCTGATCAGCTATGTTCACAATGAATGGTGGTGCTATCTAGAAGGGCCAAATGGCCTCCTCCTGCACCTATTTTCTATGTTTCAATGACCGAAGGGCCTGTTTCCATGCTGTATCATTAAAACAATATAGAGCTGCTTACCATCTGAATGAATTTGAAAACTGGTACCCTGTTTCTGGAGGATGTTGCAAGCGGAAGATGGGAAATAGGACAGGACTAGGGAGTGATCATTGGCAACATCTAAAGCAGCAGTGTGGAAATCGAGAGGCGAGGCAGAGTGATTGGAAGGCAAAGTCTTTGGGCTGAATATCGACACAAAGTGCTGGAGTAACTCAGCGGGGAAGGCAGCATCTCTGGAGGGAAAGAATGGGTGACGTTTCAGGTGTGGGCCCTTCTTCAGACTGAAAGTGTTCTGTGGATTTGAATGTACTGAATCAAGCCTGTGATGGCTGATGGTTCAAAAAGAGCTGCCAGCATTTGGCTGCTCACCGGGAAGTAAATCCTGGAAGTACATGGATACACAGGGATGTGGTGAGTGACAGCTGCCTGCCACATCTGTCACTGTGCTCCATCACTGGGAGCTGTACACTGGGAATACTCCTCTCTGATCCCACGCCAGCTGATTCATTTCATTGGGAATTCCCAATCCCACTGATTAGAAAGAAAAAATTAAAGCAAGGAAAGTTCAAGAATTCATTTTAAGTTTAGTGCAGTTAAAGCATGGAAAAAGGCCCTTCAGCCCACCACATCCTCGCCGACCAGCGATCCCCGCATATTAATACCATCCTACACACACTAGGGACACAATCTCTATTTATACAAAGCCAATTAACCTGCAAACCTCTCCGTCTTTGGTGTGTGGGAGGAAACCAATGATCTCGGAGAAACCCCACGCGGTCAAGGGGAGAACATACAAACTCCGTCCAGACAGCATCCATAGTCAAGATCGAACCCAGGCCTCTGCCACTAAAACCACTTTAAGGCAACAACTCTACCGCTGTGCCACTGTGCCGCCCTTTAAATTCCTTTTCTCGTTTCTTTTAACATATTTTTAATGTTTAATGTTTGTATTTTGCTTACCTACTGTGATCTTAATAATTTTTAATGTCTCAAAGTAAGGTACATGGTCTTGGACATTGCTGAGATCATGATGCCACCCTTGATCCATGGTCATGATCCATAATCCAAGATGGCGCCCAAGCCAGGTGACTCTTTGAGTGCTGGTCACAGAGGTGGATCTGCAATCGCATATTACAATGTTATACCTCCCAATGTGTATGGTGTGGTGAGGGCTGATGTTGTGCAGGGGGTTGTAGGTGCTGAAGCAGGGCAGAAAAGGTTTCAATGTGAGAATGGTGGAGAGTCAACGTGTGTGGTCATCAGCACCTGGTTTAAAGAAGTGTTTGGGTATCAGGTACCTCGGGTGGCAATTCCAGACTTTAGACTTTAGACATACAATGTGGAAACAGGCCCTTCGACTCAGCAAGTCTGTGGCAACTAGTAATCACCCCATACACTACCACAAGGGACAATTTGCAGATGCCAACTAACCTACAAACCTGTACGCCTTTGGAGTGTGGGAGGAAACCGGAGCATCTGGACAAAACACACACAGCCACAGGAAGAATGTATAAATTCTGTACATGCAGCATCCATAGTCAGGATCGAACCCGGGTCTCTGGCGCTGTAAGGCAGTAGTTCTACCGCGGCACCACTGCACCGACTGTCGGCTGAATTCAGCTCAGTTTTTGGCCTCCAAATTTGAGGAAGGATATTCTTGCTATTGAGGGCGTGCAGCGTAGGTTTACTAGGTTAATTCTCGGAATGGCGGGACTGTCATATGTTGAAAGATTGGAGCGACTAGGCTTGTATACACTGGAATTTAGAAGGATGAGAGGAGATCTTATCGAAACGTATAAGGGGTTGGACACGTTAGAGGCAGGAAACATGTTCCCAATGTTGGGGTAGTCCAGAACAAGGGGCCACAGTTTAAGAATAAGGGGTAGGCCATTTAGAACTGAGATGAGGAAAAACGTTTTCAGTCAGAGAGTTGTGAATCTGTGGAATTCTCTGCCTCAGAAGGCAGTGGAGGCCAATTCTCTGAATGCATTCAAGAGAGAGCTAGATAGAGCTCTTAAGGATAGCGGAGTCAGGTGGTATGGGGAGAAGGCAGGAACGGGGTACTGATTGAGAATGATCAGCCATGATCACATTGAAGGGCCGAATGGCCTCCTCCTGCACCTATTGTCTATTGTCTATTGTCTAGTTTGCTTCCATAACTGCAACTGCATAGAAGAGATTACAAACAGGAAAAGTGTGGTTCCCATCCAGTTGCACCACAGTGGAGAGGTTCTAAGGAAGGATGATTTGCTCAGATGCGTAGGTCTGAAAGCAGTTCATGAAGAGTAAGAAGACATGAAGAATGGTCTCGACCCAAAACGTCACCCATTCCTTCTCTCCAGAGATGCTGCCTGTCCCGCTGAGTTACTCCAGCTTTTTGTGTCTATCATGGATTACCTTCATCAGGATATCATTAATGACTTTAGTTACAGCCATTTCAGTACAGTGTGTAGAACCGAAACCCCATGGAGGGATTCAGACTAGGAGTCATGGGAAAGGTGACACATATTTGGGAGACAAAGGCATGCTTAAGTCGAAAGTGGAATTGGAACGTGGAGGTCATTTGTATGGATGTTGAGTTTCTACAGAAAAGGGGTGAAGATAGAAGGTTTAAGAGAAGATGGTCTACCAAATGAGAGAAAAGTTAACAATATTAGCCAACCTGGGAATGGGACGGGAGCGGTGTCTGGAGTTAAAATGGAAGCAGGAGATGGATTTCTGATCCCTCTGGCTTACTAACGCACATTACATCTCTCGTTGGTAATACAGGCTCGTCCTCACACTGGTATTTTGGCTAGAATCCAAAAAGAAATACCTCACTGAAATAATGTGGGTGATATTTGTCATTGAAACACAGGGACACCAACTATTATGAACATAACGAGATCTCATTTTCCTTGGAAGCAGCTATGCATTTGCGTAAAATTTATTTTTGTATTTATTTCATCACAACATTATTTTTCTTTTGCTGCTGGGGGAATTGGAGCACATTTTGTAGATTGAAATGGATCTTTTGCAGTATTTCAAATATAAATTACAAATGAAATCCCCAGAGAAGGTTTGAGCTGGTTTTGCAGCCATTTACCTATTTACTGGAATTTCAGTCGCATGAGCCGCTCATTGTACCGACTCGAGTTCAAAGCAAACTCTAATGGCTTGTCAAGTTTAGCATGTTTCCAAAATGGCCCGATTTGAATGAATAAAACATCAACTTACATGCACAACGAGCCACAAAACAAAATAAATATTCTGCAAATAACTTATGTGTCAATATAATAATCTGTCTGGATTTTCAGGTGACAAATTAAACTGCAGATGCTGAAATCTAGCACAAAATTGGATATGGAGGGAACAGAGGCATATGGATTACGTGCAGGCAGGTAAGAGTTGGTCTTGGCATCATGTGTGGCACAAACATTGTGGGCCGAAGGGGCTGTTTCTGTGCTGTCTCATTCTATGTTCTAGGTTCTAATCATTGAACTCAACAGGTCAAGCAGCATCTGTCGAGGTAAAAGATGTAAATTGATGTTTCAGGTCGAGATCTGGCATCATTTTCTGGAATTTGATTCTTCTGTGTCAATCAGCTGTGTTAAGTTCGCTACACATTTTAGCAGCCAAGTTTTGTGATTTTAACTCATTTTGCTTTTACCACTTTAAAAGCTCTAACATCCCTTTTTAACGTAAAAGGACCTGGAGAGAAAGATCAATATTTCCTGATTGAAAATAGTTAAGAAACACATGTCTCAGTATATCTGCCTTTACCTGTGTTCTTCTACATATGGTGGAGATAGGAGATGTGGTGGACAGGAGTCAGTTTCAGTAAAATATTTATTTCAGAATTTGTATGTTCAGTACAGAATCTTGTCTGCCACTCCAAACAGAAGGTTTGTGCTGCAGGAGTTCAGTCGAAAATTGGTTTCATTTGAAAATCGTAGAATCATTGTGGCACAGAAAGAGGCCATTTGGCCCACTGATTCTGTGTTGGCTCCCAGCTGAGCAATTCCATCTATCTCACTTAATTGGCCTCTGTAAATTGCCCGAGTGTGCAGGGAGTGGATGAGAAAGTGGGATAACATAGAGCGAGCGTGAACGGGATGATCAATGGGCGGTGTAATCTCGGTGGGCCAAAGGGCCAGTTTTCATGCTGTATCTCTAAACTAAACCTCTGTAAGATCACCCCTCAGCTTCCTGCACTCCAAGAGAATGGGGGCATTACAGAAGTACACTCTAAGTAGTTTATAATTAGTGATAAAAGAGGGACCTGTCGAGGAAGGGACGCTGAGAGCAAAGAAGGACTATTGGGATTCTAATGAGTACTTTTGTAACTTTGTTGGGGCCAGATACGTGGTGACACTTTGTGTACTGGTTATTTAGGTAGGCGGACTTGAACAAAACAAATTGTTATAAGGCCGGGAAATGTTCAATGGGTCAAGGTGTAATTGGGGGCAAAAAACATAGGTAACTTCAATGATCTTGTTTTAAGAATTGGGAAATGGGAAGGGAAGTGGCAGGGAAAAGAAGAGAAAACAAAAAAGTTTTGTGAAAAGATTAAATGCAGGAGAGATTAAACATCAAAATGATGGATAATGGAAGATGAAAGAAAATATAACATGACAAACGATGTTGTTGTTCATCCTTCGGGTTCGAAGATGACCACGACTTCACTTTCAGTTGGAGGATTGGTGACTGTGGGTCCGGAAGTGACTGGTGAGGCCAATCCGGGCCCGGAAAGCACGCCCACACGTAGGACACAAGTGGATGGGTGCTGAACTTTGTTACAAAAGTTACAAAAGTTAACTCTGAACATTTGTTCAAGTCCGCCTACCTAAAGTGGATGGGTGCTGCAGTGGAAGTGGAGGCAGCCCGGGCCTTGCGCGCAGTGCGTTTCCTCTGGGCCTCTGCAGTGCGTCTGTTCTCTGCTGCACGGGCTCCTGTGGTGAGCTTGCTACGCCAGGTTGGACGGTCCAGAGCAAGAGACTCCCAAGTGCTGAGGTTGATGTCCAAGTCTTTGAGGGACACTTTGAGGCAGTCCTTAAACCGTTTCTTCTGTCCTCCTACTGAGCGCTTGCCCTGACACAGTTCTCCATACAGAAGCTGTTTTGGCAGTCGACTCTCAGGCATTCTGACGACATGGCCTGCCCATCTGGCTTGGGCTTTCCGTAGGAGGATGTGGACGCATAACGATAAACACATAATGAGTCATAGTCAACTTTCTCTGAGAAAATGAAGACAGCTTTAATGATCTGAAATAGTTGAACTTGGGGCCAAAGATATCAAGTACCTTATTCAATGAAGTGCATTGGTTTCTCGTTAACGGATATGAGGAAGAAGGTACAGTCTCTTCCCAGTTGTCATCAGATACTGAACCATCCTATCAACAACTAGAGAGCGGTCCTGAGCCGCAATCTACCTCGTTGGAGTCTCTCTGCCTATCTTTAATGAAACTTTACTGGACTTTATCTTGCACTATTTATTATTCCTTTTATCCTGTATCTGTATATTGTGGACGGCTCGATTGTGATCATGTACGGTATTTCCGCTGACTGGACATAGAAACATAGAAACATAGAAAATAGGTGCAGGAGTAGGCCATTCGGCCCTTCGAGCCTGCACCGCCATTCAATATGATCATGGCTGATCATTCAGCTCAGTAGCCTGTACCTGCCTTCTCTCCATACCCCCTGATCCCTTTAGCAAAAAGGGACACATCTAACTCCCTCTTAAATATAGCCAATGAACTGGCCTCAACTACCTTCTGTGGCAGAGAATTCCACAGACTCACCACTCTCTGTGTGAAGAAATGTTTTCTCATCTCGGTCCTAAAAGACTTCCCCCTTATCCTTAAGCTGTGACCCCTGGTTCTGGACTCCCCCAACATCGGGAACAATCTTCCCGCATCTAGCATCTCCAACCCCTTAAGAATTTTATATGTTTCTATAAGATCCCCCCTCAGTCTTCTAAATTCCAGCGAGTACAAGCCCAGTCTATCTAGTCTTTCCTCATATGTAAGTCCCGCCATCCCAGGGATCAATCTGGTGAACCTTCTCTGTACTCCCTCTAAGGCAAGAACGTCTTTCCTCAGGTTAGGAGACCAAAACTGCACACAATACTCCAGGTGCGGTCTCACCAAGGCCCTGTACAACTGCAGCAGAACCTCCCTGCTCCTAAACTCAAATCCTCTTGCTATGAATGCCAACATACCATTCGCTTTCTTCACTGCCTGCTGCACCTGCATGCTTGCTTTCAATGACTGGTGCACCATGACACCCAGGTCACGTTGCATCTCCCCTTCTCCCAATCGGTCACCATTCAGGTAATACTCTGCTTTCCTGTTCTTGCCGCCAAAGTGGATAACCTCACATTTATCCACATTATATTGCATCTGCCATGCATTTGCCCACTCGCCTAATCTATCCAAGTCACTCTGCAGCCTCCTAGCATCCTCCTCGCAGCTAACACTGCCACCCAGCTTCGTGTCATCTGCAAACTTAGAGATGTTGCATTCAATTCCCTCGTCCAAATCATTAATATACACTGTAAATAACTGGGGTCCCAGCACTGAGCCTTGCGGTACCCCACTAGTCACTGCCTGCCATTCCGAAAAGGACCCGTTTATTCCTACTCTTTGCTTCCTGTCCGCCAACCAATTTTCTATCCATCTCAACACTGAACCCTCAATACCGTGTGCTTTAAGTTTGTACACCAATCTCCTATGTGGGACCTTGTCGAAGGCCTTCTGAAAGTCCAGATATAACATATCGACTGGTTCTCCCTTATCCACTCTAATAGTTACATGCCATGGGGGGGATGGGGCATTGGGGGAGCTTCGGGATTTGGGAAAGAGAAAAGTCTCAGAAGTCCGAAAGAGGAGGGGAGGTCAAGATGAATTTGATTGTTGCAACAAGTGGTAAAAGTGGTGGAAAAGTAACTTTTAAATGCAAAACCTGCATTGGATGGAAGGCAAAGGAAACTGTTGCCTGGATGGATCTGGGTGGAAGTGGAAATGGTGAACGTAGAACTGCAGGCAATAGGACAAACATGATTAAGGCATCTGTCAAACATGATGGAAGACAATCATCACTTGGAAATGAATGAAGAGATATAAACACTGAAGTGGCTAAATATAGGGCGGCACAGTGGTGCAGCGGTAGAGTTGCTGCCTTGCAGTGCCAGAGAACTGGGTTCGTTCCTCACTATGGGTGCTATCTGTATGGAGTTTGTATGTCCTCCCTGTGACCATGTGGGTTTTCTCTGGGTGCTCCGGTTTCCTTCCACATTCCAAAGACGTGTAGGTTTGTCGCTCCATTGGCTTCTGTAAAGATTGGGCCTGATGTGAAGGATAGAACTAATGTACGGGTGATGGTTGGTTGGCATGGACTCAGCGAAGAGCCTGTTTCCCCGCTGTATCTCTAAATCTAATCTAAACTACGTGAGAAAGGCAGAAGAACTGGGAGTTTGGAATGTGGAGTCCAATGGGAGTAGGGCCAGCGTGGTGGGTAATGAACCCATTGGGATTTGGTGGATATTGGTTGTAAAATAACATCAGAATATTAACTTAGAGAAGTTAATTTGAGAGGGAAGAGAAGGAATCTGCAATGAAACTTCATCATTGTACTGGAAGGGAAAAAAAATCGTTGTCCTTGGTAAGGTGACACTGTTACATTTGCAGTTACCATTGTACAAGACACTGGTGAGGCCATTATGTGTTCAGTTTTGGTCACCATGTTATAGGAACGATGTATGGAGATGTTGCCAGGACATGAGCTACAGAGAGAGATTGAGCAGGCTAGGACTTTACTTGGAGCACAGGGGGATGAGGATGATCTTATAGAGGTGAACAAAACCATGAAAGGAATAGATCGGGTATATGTACAGTCTTTCGAGAGCTAAAGGACATAGGTCAAAGATTTAATAGGAACCTGAGGGACATCTTTTTCAAACAAAGTTTGGTAGGTATATGGAATAAAATGCCGGAGAAGGTAGTCGAGGCAGGTACTATCATGACATTTAAGAGACGTTTGGACAGGTACTTGAATAGGATAGGTTTGGAGGGATATGGGCCAAGCGTGTGTAGATGGGACTAGTGTAGATGGGGCATGTTGGTTGGTGTGGGAACGTTTGGGCCGAAGGGCCTGATTCCACGCTGTATGACTCGAAGTAATAATAAATAGCACATCAATGATTCTGACTTCAGTTCCACTCGGCCCTGTTGGTGTTTCAGTTTGTCGAGATGTTGTATCTCGGCAAGTCGGTAGTATTCCAGCTGCTTGGGATTTTTTTCCTGCTGGAATGATAATGTAGAAAAATGTGACATCTGTATTATATTCTCACAGTCTTTCCACTTGCATGTGCGTACCGATCCCTCATTCCCCTCCCCATCATCTTCGGCGTACTCCAACTCGAGAGCAGAGGAAGGATCTGATGTGAATGTAGTCCAGAACATGATGTGTTTATCTGAGCAGCTCCAGAAGAAAATCCCATCTCGTGTCTTAGTAAGTAATAGTACACCGGCTGGCAGACAGAAGCACTTACTTCATCAATATAGTACATAGATATGTTATTGCCATGCCTAGTAAAATTAAACTTATCTTTATTCCTTTACTTCTTATCTTGTTGATTTTTAACTAATTATTTAAGTTACATGGAAGGCATTATTGCAAAGAAACCTCCAATGTGATGGGTGCATTCATAGGGCTTTACAGCAGCCAGATGTGATTAGTTGTTATTTTGTTACAAGTTGCAATTGAACCAGATATGAGATGTGGTTGGAGCAAAGCTGATTAGTTGAGTTTGGTTTTAGAATTGGTTTGAGTTGAGCTGCAGGAAATTGCAAAAAGATGTGAATGTAGTCCAGAACATCACGCAAACCAACGTCCCTTCCATCGACTCCATCTACACTTCATGCTGCCTCGGCAAGGCCACCAGCATAAAGAAGGACATGTCTCATCCCGGTCACTCCCTCCTCTCCCCTCCCCCATCACACAAGAGGTACAAAAGTTTGAAAACACATGCCTCCAGATTCCAGACAGTTTCTTCCCAGCTGTTACCGAACAACTGGACCATCCTCTAATCAACTAGAGAGCAGTCCTCACCTCCCAAATACCCCATTGGAGAGCTTCGAACTATCTTTAATCAGACCTTACTGGAGTTTATCTTCCACTAAATGTTATTCCCTTTATCCTGTATCTGTACACTACGGACAACTTGTCCTGCATAGTCTTTCTGCTGAATGGATAGTACGCAACACAAAGCTTTTCACTGTACCTCGGTACTTGATTAGTACGGATGTCAGGGGTTATGGACAGAAGACAGGAGATTGCGATTAAGAGGGGAAGATAGATCAGCCACGATTGAATGGCGGAATAGACTTGATGGGCCAAATGGCCTAATTCTGCTCCTATCACATGAACTTATGAAAATTGTGAGAATAATAATAAACCACCTAAACTAACTATCTAGGAAAGAAGGGAGAGGAAGTGGGGTGCCTCCCTGTTGCAGGTTCAAGGGAGTCTGTGCCATTGGGACAAACCCAAGATCATCACCCTTCTGGGGTGACCTGCACTGACCATTTCATGCCACGTGAGACCGCGTGCCACAGTAAGGTGCCGACCTCCCACAGTGGCAGATTGCAGCATATATCTGTGCAGTGAGTTCTGGAGAAGGGCTGCTATAAGTTCCAGGGCCATACAGTATTACTGTTGGAATATACTGGTGAATAAAGTCCAAGACCATCAGATGCAGAAAGCAATACATTAATAGAACAGTGGGACATTTCACGTCACATTTGCTTATCCAGCTGACCCATGGTGATATGTGTGCCATGAACATAGGTCATAGGTGGCACCTGTAACATTTCATTTCTGTTCGTACATATGGGCGTAGGTGTTGTACACTGGATGGCATCATTAAATGCAAAGTGCTGGAGTAACACAGCGGGTCAGGCAGCATCTCTGGAGAAAAAGTATGGGTGATGTTTTGGGTTGGGACCCTTTTAGTTTAGAGATACAGATAGGGCGCGGAAACATGCCCTTCGGCCCACCAGGTCCGCGCCGACCAGCGATACCCACACATTAGCTCCATCTTTTAACACACTCGGGACATTTACCAAGTCAATTAACCTACAAACCTGTACGTCTTTGGAATGTGGGAGGAAACCGAAGATCTCGGAGAAAACCCATGCCGGTCAGAGGGAGAACGTACAAACTCCATATGAACAGCACCCGTAGTCGGGAACGAGCCCAGATGTCCGGCGCTGCAAGCGCTGTAGGCCGCAACTCTACCGCTGCGCCATTTTGCCGCCCTTCTTCAGACTCTGAAAGTCCGCGACCCTTACTTGCACTTCGGCCAACTGCAACCATTGACTCCCCAGACCCGCCCTACACCTGACCTGAATTCCAGACCCTGTTCCAGACCAAGAATCTGAAGAAGGGTCTCAACCCGCAATGTCACCTATCCTTTTTTCTCCAGAGATGCTGCTTGACCTGCTGAGTTACTCCAGCACTTTGTGTCTATCTTTGATATAAATAGCATCTGCAGTTTTTTGTTTCTATCATTGGAGACATACCTGGCCACTGGGCAAACATCAGTTACCACTACATTAATAAGCATTTATTTTTATTTTATATAGCGCTTTACCAGGTGCTCAAAGCGCTTTACAAAAACAGTCATAACATAAAAACAAACAGACAAACTATCCTGACAGAGAAGCGGCGAACAAACAGCGCCAGCGTCCTCTCACGTCAGGGTCCGGCAGTAGACAACAAAAAGCACAGGACACACAGATACAATTTTAACACAAACAGCCATCACAGTGATTGCTCCAGGCACACCCTCACTGTGATGGAAGGCAAAGAAAAGTCATTATCTCCTCCTCATTCTTCTCCCGTGGCGCCACGAGGCGATCGAGGCTCCCAACTTTTGAAGCCCCCATCGGGCGATGGAAAGTCCGAGGGCCGAGCCGAGCCAAGCAGGCCGATGAAGGTCCTGAGCCCCCACCGGGCGATGGAAAGTGCCGCGGCCAGGCCCCACACAGGGCGATGAGGGGCCTGCGAGCGGGTCGATCGTACCTCGCGCTCCGGGGCGGTCGAAGCTGCTACGGCTGGAGCTCCTGAAAGCCGGTCGCCAGCCAGGGACCTGCGAACTCCCGATGTTGCAGTCTGCAGGGCCCACGGCCGAAGCCTCCGAGATGGTAAGTCCAGGCCCTGCGACCGGAGTCTTCAAGGTCGATCCCAGCTGGAGGCCGCCGACTCCACGATGTTAGGCCGTAGCGCGAACGGAGATACGACACGGTAAAGGTCGCATCTCCGTTGAGGAGGAGATTAGAAAAAAATGTTTCCCCCACCACCCCACCACCCCCCACATAAACAGAGTTAAAAATAGAACAAAACGTACATTAAACGATGACAATAGACAAAAAACAAAAAAAAGACAGAGAGACTGCCGGTGAGCCGCAGCTGCAGAACACAGCCACACCCCCACACTGAACTGCGCCCAGAAATGTGTTTGTCATTTTCCCAATGACCTGGAAATGAACGCTACTGTGGTCCAATGTCCGCATATCAGCTTTCATATGTGACTGTGTAAGAAGGAACTGAAGATGCTGGTTTAAACCGAAGATAGACACAAAAAACAGGAGTAACAGCGGGCCAGGCAGCATCTCTGGAGAGAAGGAATGGGTGACGTTTCGGGTAGCGACCCTTCTTCAGATTTCTTCATATGTGACTGCTGCCTGAAGCATTTGTGCAAATGGGTCAACTCTCTAAATAGTTGTTCACTTCTTAATTATTTGCATTCAACACATGTCAGTTTAGCTGGTGCTGACAGGGCCACGATGGACATAGTTTTTTAGTGATAGTTTTATGGATAATTGCATGGAAACAGGCCCTTCGGCTCACAGAGTCCATACCATCGATCATCCGTTTGCACTAGTTCTATATTATCCCACCTTTGCATCCCTCCCCTAAACACAATGGGGATTTTACCGAGCCTAATTTACCCACAAACCTGCATGTCTTTGGGATGTGGAGCATCTGGATGAAACCCACGCAGTCACAGGGAGAACATGCAAACTCCACACAGACAGCACCTGAGGTCAGGATCGAACCCGGGTCTCTGGCGCTGTGAGACGCAGTGGCCCCACCAGCTGCACCACTGTGCCGCCCGGTTGAGATACATCTTAAAGGTGCTTTGTTAATCATATATGCTTTCAATTCAACAGATGGGGACATCAGCATTTATTCTCCAATAGATAATGATAAGGCAGTCATTTTTTAAAAGAAAGTAACACCGATTTCCTTCATGTGAGAATAAAGAGTAAGTTCTGGGGGTACATTTCCAGACCAGGGGGAGACCAGTGCAAGTAGGCAGTGATCTCGTATGGAAGAGACTTCCTCATTGCAACTGCTGAGCCACTGCTAAATCCTGCCAATCGCCTACTCAGCAGTTTCTGCCGTACAGTGGCAGCTGGCCAGTAAATGAAGAAAGAAGTCAGGCCTTCCAGGAGAAGAAGGCTGTCTCAGCCCCCCGGGGATCCACTAAAATGATCTGTGGGTATTTTTTAAACTTCGTTTTGTTGCCAGCGTAACTTCCCAAAAAGGTCAACCCAGCTCCATGGGAAAGGTGGGAAACCACATTAACTCACGTGGATGAAGGCACGGGAGACAGGAGGAGCCGGAATCTGGAGCACAAAATAAACTGCTGGAGAAACACAGCTGGCTAAACACAGTGTGCAGGGAGGAACCACACGCAGATGCTGGTTTAAACCGAAGACAGGCAGAAAAAAGCTGGAGTAACTCAGTGGGTCAGGCAGCATATCTGAAGAAAAGGAATAGGTGACGATTTGACCCTACTACAGACTGAGAGTGGGGAAAGAGAAACAAGAGATATAGACTGGACATAGGACAAATGATTGAAAGATAAGCAAAAAGCAATGATAATCAAGGAAAGGAGAGCCCACAATGGTCCATTGTTGGCTGGGGGATAGGTTACACCCAGTCGATGTGGAAGACCAGTGTGGAAATGTTTGCTTGGGCACCGTACAGCCCAACGGAATGAACATAGATTTCTCTCATTTCAAGTAATTCCCTCCCCTCTCTCACTCCCCCCTCCCCCACCCTCGTTGCCCCGCCAGTTCCACTGATCGTATCCTTGTGTCCCTCTCGTTATCACACTTCCCCCCCAGCCAACAATGGACCATTATGGGCTCCACCCTTCCTGAGGTCATCTGATGCCGGCCCTGATTTGTTCTGGCCTTTCCTCACCTCCAGTTTATTTCCTCCCACCAACCTCCACCTCTACTTTCAGTCTGAAGAAGGTTCCGACCCGAAACGTCACCTATTCTTTTTCTCCAGAGATGCTGCCCGACCTGCTGAGTTGCTCCAGCATTTTATGTCGACCTTTGGGGAGTTATAAAACTTAGGTGATATTTAATTTCTGGGTGAAATGGCAGATTGCACATTTTAGTTTAGATTAGTTTAGAGATACCGTGCGGAAACAAGCCCTTCGGCCCACCGGGTCCGCGCCGACCAGCGATCCCCGCATATTAACACTATCCTACATATAACTAGGGACAATTTTTACATTTACCAAGCCAATTAACCTACAAACCTGTACGTCTTTGGGAGGAAACCGAAGATCTCGAAGAAGACTCATGCAGGTCACGGGGAGAACGTACAACAGACCTGTAGTCGGGATCGAACCCAGGTCTCCGACGCTGCAAGCACTGTAAGGCAGCAACTCTACCACTGCACCACCATGCCGCCCATGCAATAAAACCATGGATAAGTACCGAAGAAAAGAATACTATTTCGCCATCACATTTTAGTCCCAAACCCACAACCTCTATTTGAACATGGCACTGCATCAACTACCATTACTCACAATGCCTTTCAGAACAATACATGTAAATATGCTTCCTCATACTGACTCTGATTCTTTTGCCAATCACCTTGCATTTGCCTCATTCCCACATTGAGCAATATTCCACTCGAAACATTTTCTATCCTTTCAAAATCATTATTTTTAAAACCTCTACCAAGTCTTAACCTTCAGTGCTCAAAGAGGGATAAATCCTGCATCCCCTGTCTCTTCACGTTATTAAGTCTCTCATCCCTGCTGCTAGTAAACCCTTCTTGCATTCTCTAACTTCAATTAATTTTGTCCAGGATTATTGTCTAAGAAGTTTCTTACCTCTGATGTTGTGCTGACTGGCCCCTTGGTTATCGAGCTTATCCCTCTCCCTTTTACCTCAAGCAATAATTTTTAACATGTCCCAGTTGAAACATCACTCTGGTCATTTGCAGCTATCTAATTAAAAATTGAAGCCACTTGTTTAAATTTAACCTGACTCCCTGAGAATAGATTATGAATATCTTCAATGTTGTTCAGTACTATACTGACCACTTCAAGCTGCTTTTAAGTCGGGCTTCCTGCTGGCAGAATAGGATCAGTAGATTTATACTTTATAATATTGTATGCAATTCTGACTACTCGCAGATTTGAAAGGCATTGGATAGAGTTTCATCTCGCAGAAAAAAAGGACCATTTTCAATGCACCAACATATTGGGGTTTCAAGATGAAACTCTATTCACTGATCTATGAAAGAATGTTACTTTGGTCTTTAGCAGAAGGTAAGTTAAAGCAATACACAAATACTTGTCACAACATCAACATTTTTGTCAGCTATCCTAACTAGTTGATCTCATAGCATGTATAGTGGATGCTAGATGTCATCTTCAGTTTGCAATGTTGGTTGCAAATTAACCTTGTGGGCGCACAGCAGTCATTGAGAGTCAGATGCAGAACCAAGATATCTGACATTTTTGTCAGCTGTTCCCTGATAAGGAAGTTCAACATTTCACAAGTCTACAGTTGAACTGGTAACCTCCCGAAGACTAAAACTGAATAAAAGCATCCTTCTAGGTAGAGAATTGAAGGATGATTTTTGATTTGGATAGAGGGAGGAGCCAGCGCTGCCGTCGCAGTTGCGGCTTGCCTGCAGTCCGTCTGTCTTTTGTGTTTTTTGTTGTTTTTGTATGAGTTGTAGTTTTAATATGGTGTAGTGTTTGTATGTTATGTGGGGGGGAAGGGGTGGGAGGGAACGGGAACGGTAAAACATTCTCTCTCCCGAACGGAGACACGACCTTGTTTCTGTGTCGTGTCTCCGTTCCCATTGCGGCCTACCAGCGGCCATGCACCTGGGACCACCTGGGGCTCTGGTTCGCAGAGCCCGCGGCCCGGACTCACCACCTGCGGCGCTGGCTGCCTGCGGATGCTGCGGGTGCGGCTGCGACTCGTCTCCGGAGGCTCCGGCGCGGGCCGCGTGGATGTCGGAAGCCCGCAGGCCCCTGGGTGGGGGCCGACATCGGGAGCTCCGGCAGCGGCAGAGGCAGCGTGTTCGCCCGCCCCGAATCGCGGGGCTTGGGTCGGCCCGCCGCGGACCTTTCACCGACCGGCGCGGCCTGGAACAGGCCGTGGACCTTTCACCGTCCGGCGCGGCGCTCCAATGTCGGGAGCCCCGACCGCCCCAACGTGGCAACGACAACAGCCTGACCTCGGGAGAAGATGGCAGGGAAGAGAAAAGACATTTTGGCCTTCCATCACAGTGAGAAGGGACTGGAAGAGACTCACTGTGATGGATGTTTCTTTTGTTTGGTGTTAGTGTATGATTGTATGTGTTATTGCATTTTTATTGATTATTCTTATTGGTCTTAATGTTTCAACTGCGGGTAATGTTTCATTTCACTACACATTTATGTGTATGTGACAAATAAACGACTATTGACTATTGACAGGCATAGTCAAGCAGTGTGGAAACAGGAACTTCGACCCAACTTGTCCACACTGACCAACATGTCCCATCTACACTAGTCCCACCTGCCTGCATTTGGCCCATATCCCTCTAAACCTACCCTATCCAGGTACATTACATTACATTATTTTTGTATCTGTCTCAACTACCTCCTCCGGCATTTTGTTCCATACACCCACCACACTTTGCGTTGAAAAAGTTACCCCTCAGGTTCCGATTATATCTTTCTTCCCTCACCCTAAACCTTTGTCCTTTGGTTTTCGATTCCCCTACACTGGGCAAAAGACTGTGCATTTACCTGATCTATTCTTCTCATGATCTTGTAGACCTCTGTAAGATCACTCCTCATCCTCCTGCACTCAAAGGAATAGAGTCCTAGCCTGCTCTACATATCCCTCTAGCTCAGCTCCTCAAGTCCAGGCAACAACCTCTAGTAACACTTCTCTGCATGTGACACATTGATCCAAGTATTTTTAAAACATAATGAGGATTTATGGTACCACCACCATTTCAGACAGTGGCCTGTAGGCTTCCTATGCTCTGTGGCTGAAAATAAATCTTCACAACTTCTCAACTTCACAAACATTCTGCTTACCTTAACTCTAAGCTCTAGTTATTGTTCTCCTTGCTAGGGGAAATAAGTATGTTCTGTGAGCCAAATGTAACTTTTTCTTTATTACAGTACATTGATTAAAACATCCCTAAGTGCCCTGCATTCCAAATAAAATAAACCCAGCCTATCCAATCCACATAGCTAAAACTTTCCGATCCTGGCCACATTCTGTAAATGTCCTCTGCCTCTCTCTAGTATTGTCATATCTTTCCTGAAATATCATGACCCAAACTTCTTGCCTTTCTCCAGGTCTTGCCCAATTAGTGCTCAACACTGTTCTAGCTTATTGCTCCTTCACTTGTTTCTGTGCATCAATCAATAAAATCAAGAATCCTATATAACTTATTCATTACCTTTGCTACATTTCATGTTAACATTGGAAATGGGTAGATGTGGGAATGCACTCCAAGGTGCTTTTGTTCCTCTTTGTTTTCTGTACGTAAAACCAGTTTGGGAGAAACTATAACTCGCAAATCGTCTTTCAACTCTGTAGGATTTTACTTTAATGATCAACCTGCCTTGTTGGATCTCACAAAATGGTCTGTGAAAAATGATTTAGACTCTTGAAAAGGTTGTGACTTCACTGACCTCCTTGGTTACCTCCTCACGCAAAAACCTATTTTATCAAACTATTTTCTGAACAAATTCAGGTTGATTGCTCTTGATTAATTAGTGTCTTACGACATGGTGACTTGGACTGTCACTTGGAATTCTCCTCATTAACTTGCATCAATATTAGGCTGAGTGGTGCAACATTACTGAGTCGTATAAACACCATTCTGTACTTCAATCAATACCATCCCTTTTCCATGTTGTGAAAAGGTATCCCACTGAATTGGTTGTCAAAAATTGCAGCAGGATCTTGATCAGTTAGGCAGGTGGGCTGAAGAATGGTTGATAGAATTTAATACAGAGAAATGCGATGTGTTGTATTTTGGGAAGAATAACATAGGCAGAACAGGCACAGTGAGTGGTAGGGCTCTGGGGAGTGTTGTAGAGCAGAGAGATCTAGGAGTGCAGGCACATCGTTCGTTGAAAGTGGCACCATAGGGTGGTCAAAAAGGCTTTTGGCACATTGATCTTCATCAGTTAGGGTATTGAATATAGAAGTTGGGAGATCATGTTGCAGTTATATAAGACGTTGGTCATGCCGCATTTAGAGTATTGTGTTCAGTTCTGGGCACCATGTTGTAGGATATTGTAAAGCTGGAAAGGGTCCAGGGAAGATTTATGAGGATGGAGCCAAAACACAAGGGCCTGAGCTATAGGGAGAGGTTAAGCAGGGTAGGACTTTATTCCTTGAAATGCAGGAGGATGAAGGGGGATCTTGTAGAGGTGTACAAAATTATGAGAGGAATAGATCAGGTAGACGCACAGAGTCTCTTGCCCAGAGTAGGGGAATCAAGAACCAGAGGACATAGGTTTAAGGTGAATGGGGAAAGATTTAATCGGAACCTGAGGGGTAGTTTTTCACACAGGGGGTGGTGGGTGTATGGAACAAGCTACCGGAGTAGAGAGTTGAGGCAGGTACTATCACAACGTTTAAGAAACATTTGGACAGGCACATGGATAGGACAGATTTAGAGGGATATGGGCCAAATGCAGGCAGGTGGGACTAGTGTAGATGGGATATGTTGGTCAGTGTTTTTAAGTTGGACTGACGGGCCTGTTTTCACACTGTATGATTGTAACTCCATGACTCTATGGATGAGCGGGTGGTGCAGTGGCATAGCCGTTACCCCACAACTTCAATGACCTGGATTTGATTCAGATCCCCAGTAATGTCTGTGGGAAGTTTGGATGTTTTCCCTATGACAACGTAGGCTTCCTCTCATATTCCAAACGCTTGCAGGTTGGCTGGCCATTTTATGTGCATATTAAAAGTGCTTATAGGTGAGAGGTAAAATCCATAGGGAGTTGATGAGAATGTGAAGAGAAGAAACAAAAGAAAAACACAAAGTGCTGGAGTAATTCAGCGGGTCAGGCGGCATCTCAGGGGAAGATGGAAAGGCGACGTTTCGGGTTGGGACCCTTCTTCAGACTGATTTGTGAGGGAGGGAAGAAAGCTGGAAGGGAGGAGCTTCAGGACAAAGCCTGGCAGGTAATTGGCCGACACATGTGAGAAGGGTGATTTTATACGCAGATGGTTGGACAAAGTTGAAAAGACAAAAAGATTGAAGAGTTGTGAAATGTGAAGCTAGAGGAAGGATGAGGACAAGGAGGGGAGAAATAGATACGAGTCCAGATGAGGCACAGGGGAGGAGGAGGTGGGGAGAATAAACAAAGTGGCAGTAAAGTAGGATTAGTGTTAATGGACTTTCAATGATCAGTATGGGCAAGATGGGCCAAAGGGCTGTCTGTCTCTATGTTGAAGAACTGCATGGTTATTTTCAACAATAGTAAAAATGCTCTATTAAAGCAAATTGTTATCATAAAATAAACTCCCTTATTCCTTGTGATATCCATTGTACTTTTCTCTGATCATGAAAGCACTGGATTTCATCATTGTACTGAACTTGACTGAGGTAGTAATGGACAAATGTCTTTTATCTGAGGCAGTAATTGGTCTAAGCATTTTTTTTCATAAACAGTCAAAATTCTCATTACTCATTGTAATTCATAGATACCTGCTTGAGGTCAGGAGGTGAACATCTCAATTACAATGCTCTCTGTTCAAATGGCTTCCTGCCCCTCAGACCATTATTAAAGCAGGGTGAAGGGGTTATTAGTGTTTAAGATAATTATCATGAAAGGGATAAGGGTGAGTTGCCAGGGAGGACTGCAGATGAAATTGATGACTGGGAGGGGTCTTGTCAATACAATTAAGGCATTGAGTGCCACTGAGATTGGAGGCAGTTGGGATTGTGTTCAATCTGAGGCATAGGACCGACTTCAATTTCAATGAATTTGGCACTGGAAGGGACAGGAGGGTGTGGTGTGTTGGTTTGGTCTCATCTCAATCTCAATCTCTGTTTTGCACCATTGTCACTGCTCAAGGAAAATTAAAATTGAAGTTCCTCTATTCAAGACTGCAAATTAAAAGTGGCCATTTGGACAAGATTCCCACGGATCTGTATCCAAGTAGCGATTAGTGCAGTTTCGAAAAAGGAGGAGAAAATGGGGAGAGAGAATTAGTTGATAAAATGTTTTGCAGAAGATTTAAAAAAAAACTAATTTGTCCAAGATCAGCATCTAAATGAGCTCACAAAATATATTCAAAAAACAAAAATTGTCACTAAATCATCCAAGCTTTGGTTGTGGTCACAGTCACAAAGTGACTGGAGACATCACTAATTTTATATTCTGATTAATCAAGGCTCTAGGTGACACTAATACCATACAAGTGTAAGGAGAATAGAAATCAGCAGAAAAAAATTGTGTTTTAATTGCATTTTTCTGCTGATTTTTCATCTTTGGTGAGCATTTTGTCAGTGAAACAAAATAAACAGAGTATTTTGAAGTCACTTTGTAATGTATAACATGCCAACCTCTTTAAAATATAAAATAATGAGATAAAAGAAGTGTCTGCATAACAGCTTTATGCTAATCAATTGTAATTGTTTAAAACAAAGTCACTTTCATCATCTTGTACAGTGTAAGGAATTTACCAGCCAGAAGTGAATCATGGTCTTACTGCAGTGGTGTCTGATCTTGTATCTCATTGCTCGTCTGATCAAAGATCATTATTTTCCATTCATTGGAAAATTCTTTATCCGTTCTTAGGATTTCAAAACTCTTCTATAGACATGGGCAGCACGGTGGTGCAGCGGTAGAGTTGCTGCCTTACAGCGCCAGGAGACTCGACTATGAGTGCTGTCTGTACGGAGTTTGTACCTTCTCCCCGTGATCACATTGGTTTTCTCCGGGTGCTCCGGTTTACAACCACACTCCGAAGACGTATAAGCTTGCAGGTTAAATGTGTAGGAAGGAACTGTAGATGCTGTTTTAAACCAAAGATAGACACAAAATGCTGGAGTAACTCAGCGGGACAGGCTGCATCTCTGGAGAGAAGGAATGGGTGACGTTTCGGTTCGAAACCCTTCTTCAGTCTGAAGTCTGAAGAAGGGTCTCAACCCGAAACGTCACCCATTCCTTCTCTCCAGAGATGCTGCCTGTCCCGCTGAGTTACTCCAGCACCTTGCATCTATCTTAGATTTGTAAGTTAACTGGCTTTGGTGAAGATTGTAAATTATCCCTAGCGTGTAAGATAGTGCTAGTATACGGGGATCGCTGGTCGGCGTGGATTCGGTGGGCCGAAGGGCCTATTTCCACGCTGTATCTCTAAACTAAACTAAACTGAACTAAACTAAATCGAGGAGATTAATCTGAAAGGATTTCACCCATTAAAATTGTGGTGGTGCAAATAATCCTCAGCTTTCTTCCTGTAAATCAATCCCATCATTTCATAATGAGACTAATGGGTCTAATCATTCATTCTGTCTGCCTCATCATCACTTTTAAATGTGCGCCATCTCAGCTTGCTTTCAATCTATTGATTCAAGTCTGAAAAAAACCCTTATATTTATGTAGTACATTTGACATACGTTTAAGAAAGTGCTTCACAGAGGCATTATTAAACATAAATTCCCACAGAAGAGATATTAGTGCAACTGAGCAACATTTTGATTAAGGAAGTGGATTTTAAGAAGTGTCTTAGAAAAGCATTAAGAAAAGAAAGAGAGTAAAATGTGTTGATCAATAGGCCCAGAGAAAAGGAGCACAGATTTTTTTGTGTTGCAGACTTGTATGTTGGAAACAATTTCAGAAGTAGAGAGGGGCAAGAATCCAGAACGTGAAAATTTGAGGTTGTTTCTTAGCCAAGAGTCAGTTAAAGACAGTGAGGGCATGGATGGGTGAATGGTGAATGGGTTTCCATGTTGGTTAAGACTTAGCTGGGTCATTTTTGGATGACTTCAACTTTGTGTATACCAAATCGCATGGCAGCGCCTTATTTAAAAAAGAAAAAGAGTGAAATAAATTAAAATCAATTAAAAAGGCACAAAGTAAGGGAGCCCAAATGTGTCTCAGAATTGTATGTTGGAAGCAATTTCAGAAGTAAAGAGGGGCAAGAAAGGGAATGCTAAATATTTTAAGCTGTTTCTTAGCTAAGAGCCCAGTCAATGTTGGTGTGTATATGGTGAATGAGATTTGGTGTTGCTTCAGACTTTGCTGGTACGTTTTTGGATAACTTTAACTTTGTGGATACCAACCGGAAGTGTGTGGATCCCACAAATCCCATGATGGGGCTTATGCCATTTTACAGAGTAGGAAGATCATCTCAGGCCAGCCATGAAACTATAATTTTAAGCAGACTGGATTGGCCTTAGCCAAATGCCATGATAAAGTATGGTGTTAGCAGAAAGGGAATTGATTGCATGGCAGATCTGAAGGCAATAGCTTTCCATTCACTTCCCTATGTTCTTTAAATCTCTGTAAAGCGTCTTTGAGTATATGAAAAGCGCTATATAAATGTAATGCATTATTATTATTATTATTATTATTATTTATTGTTGGCCACTGACAGCTTCATAATCACTATTGAGGCCTTGCAGGTCTCTTTGTTCATTTCATTCTCCACCTGGAAATTAAATACCACCTATAGTGTGAATTGTGAGGAAGATGCAATAAGGCTGCAGGGTGACTTGGACAGGTTGTGTGAGTGGGCGGATACATGGCAGATGCAGTTTAATGTAGATAAGTGTGAGGTTATTCACTTTGGAAGTAAGAATAGAAAGGCAGATTATTATCTGAATGGTGTCAAGTTAGGAGGAGGGGGAGTTCAACGAGATCTGGGTGTCCTAGTGCATCAGTCAATGAAAGGAAGCATGCAGGTACAGCAGGCAGTGAAGAAAGCCAATGGAATGTTGGCCTTCATAACAAGAGGAGTTGAGTATAGGAGCAAAGAGGTCCTTCTACAGTTGTACCGGGCCCTGGTGAGACCGCACCTGGAGTACTGTGTGCAGTTTTGGTCTCCAAATTTGAGGATGGATATTCTTGCTATGGAGGGCTTGCAGCGTAGGTTCACTAGGTTAATTCCCGGAATGGCGGGACTGTCGTATGTTGAAAGACTGGAGCGATTGGGCTTGTATACACTGGAATTTAGAAGGATGAGGGGGGATCTTATTGAAACATATAAGATAATTAGGGGATTGGACACATTAGAGACAGGAAACATGTTCCCAATGTTGGGGGAGTGCAGAACAAGGGGCCACAGTTTAAGAATAAGGGGTAGGCCATTTAGAACGGAGATGAGGAAGAACTTTTTCAGTCAGAGAGTGGTGAAGGTGTGGAATTCTCTGCCTCAGAAGGCAGTGGAGGCCAGTTCGTTGGATGCTTTCAAGAGAGAGCTGGATAGAGCTCTTAAGGATAGCGGAGTGAGAACATATGGGGAGAAGGCAGGAACGGGGTACTGATTGAGAGTGATCAGCCATGATCGCATTGAATGGCGGTGCTGGCTCGAAGGGCTGAATGGCCTACTCCTGCACCTATTGTCTATTGTCTATTGTCTATATATTTTTTTTAATCTATTTCACTTGTCACCTCACACACTGAAGTTAGAGTTAAGCTGGAGACACCAGAAAATGCAGATGCTGCAATCTTGAGCAAAGTACTGGAGGAACTCAGCGGGTCCGGCAGCATCTGTGGAGGGAATGGATAAACAATATTTCGGGTCAACATCTTTCTTCAGACTGAATTATTCTCCGCTACTTTTAAAACATTTCATCGGCAAGGCTACCGTACTTCATTATCATGTTATCTCATTATATCTTCTTAGTTGCATCTAATCTAACTTTGACAAGCTATCAAACCACACTGTGGAAAGTTTTGAAAAAAACCCTTTGCCAAGCAAAATGCCTGTAACATGAGAAATGGACAAATATGTTCATAAATCTTCAAAAACAAAATAAATTACATTTGAAATTAGAAATTTCACACCGAATGAAAGATGGCAAATATTTTTTTCAAAAATAGTCTTTTACTTTTTGCATTATGCATTATTTTTTTCTGTGACTGTGTTGACAGATAAATAAATAGCAGATATTTGGCCACATCATACGTTCGTTGTAAATAAATATTCCACACCAACTAGTGCAGCAAAGTCCTCCACAAAGCTGCAACATTCTCTCAACCATAAATGTATGCAGATGATTTTTAAATGGGCATGTTATTTTTGTATTCATTCCCTATTGTTCTGTAAATAAAACTGTGCTGGAAGGTTGATGTTTTATTCATGAAGCTATTACGTGTGTCAAAGAGGTGCTGAACCCATCCATCGGGAGAATCATGATGAAGTTTTCGTGACACTCATAGCATGTCCAAGTGCAACCCTTTTGTTTGGATAATGAGGTAGCTGTGCGAAGAAAATCTTAAAATACAATCATCTTGAGAAGTCCAAATAATTAACTTTTCAAGTTCAGACTTCAGGGATGAAAAGATGTGATTTGCTAATAGCAGTTTATCAGTTATTTGATCTTGAAATATCCAGCTCCATCTGAAATCTCTGGATATTCTGAGAAGTAATTTTAGATATATTTTTTAGATGTTCTATGCCATTGGGAATAACATGCAGAAGATGTTTTGTATTTTGGTCACATTACCTGAGAGAACTTGTGCAACCAATCTGAAATATTAGCTTGACTATACTCTATGTTCTCAGTTGAAAGTAATTTTCCCGATAAGCCATTGCCATCAGCGCTGGGAATTGAAACATTTTTCCCTTTCTTTTTCCAGCACTGTGCATGTGAATTAGATCCTGAGAAAATCTGCCACAATAAGCATTCATCAACTAATTTTAATTGGGAAGACCTTGCAAAAACCTGTCATACTGATGTGCATAATACTTTTCATAATAGCTGCCCATGGATTTTCTGTCGAAAGCTTACCAACTTAATATCAATTAATCCCAACATTTTCCCAGTGCACTCGTGAGGCTGACATTTCTTCACTTCCACTACCAGCTATTGTTGAGGGAAAGTGAAGGGTGGGATAACTGCTCATTCACATTGATCTTCACGAGGGAGTTCTGAGTTTCCTCAGTTTTGGAGCCTTGTGGTACAGTGTGTCTCCCATTAATGATAGCTGAGCAATGCCGCTCATTAATAATCCTTATGCCTTCTAGGCGCTGAGGTCCTTTTAGACAGGCTTTAGAGATACTTGGAGGAAACAGGCCCTTCGGCCCACCAAGTCCACGCCAACTAGCGATCACCCTGTACACTAGCACTTTCCTATTCATTAGTGTGTCACGGTGGCGCAGGGGTAGAGTTGTTGCCTTACAGCATCAGAGACCTGGGTTCGAGAAGTCAATAGGAGTCAATATCACCAACAACCTCTCCTGGACCACCCATATTAAAGCAAGGCCAGCAGCAAAATCAAGGACAAGACCCCCCATGGCCACTCCCTCTTCTCCACTCTCCCATCAGGCAAAAGGTACAGAAGAATGAAAACGCACACCTCCAGATTTAGGGACAGTTTCTTCCCAGCTGGTATCAGGCAACTGAATTATCCTACCACAACTAGAAAGCAGTCCTGAACCCGGAGAAAACCAACGCGGTCACAGGGAGAACGTACAAACTCCATACAGACAGAAGCTATAGCCAGGATCAAAGCCACGTCTCTGGCGCTGTGAGGCAGCAACACCACCGCTGCACCACTGTGCCACCCTGTTTGACTAAACAGCAGAGAATTTCTATTTGGCAAATTTAATGGAAACCTTTCAGAGTAAAATCAACCAGAGAACTATCAATCGCATGAGGCAAAACATTTTCCTTTTCTCAGCCAGGTCAGCTGGCTTCTGTCCAAATCATAGCCTCAGAATTGATGGAAGTGGTTTGTGTAGCCAGTAAGAGCAGGAAACCCAGTATGAACTTCCAGCTTTCCATTAAGTGGCGGGCAGCAGGAAAACCACTGCCCAGGTGGGTTTTGTTTGCCAACCCTGAGGAAGGCAATGTTTGCTTCCAAGGAAAGCATAAGGTGTCGGGAAGTGCCCTGCCTCTCCTTGCCTGCAGGTGGTGTGGTAAAAGCATCTACCTGCCCGATGTATTCTGTGACTCTTGCTGCTAACCTTCACTGTTAAAACCACCACTCTCAGTATGATATTTTATTGACCAACCCATCTCTTGTGAGTGGGTTGCATGGATGCTTCTAATCCTCACTTCATTAATGTAGCCAATGACTGGGTTAAGGGCCCATGTTTTATTTCTGACTTTTAGAGATACAGCGTGGAAACAGGCCCTTCAGCCCACCAAGTCCGCGCCGACCAGCGATCAACCCGCACACTGAACTACACACACGAGGAACAATTTACAATTTTACCAAAGCCAATTAACGTACAAACCTGTATGTCTTTGGAGTGTGGGAGGAAATCAGAGCACCCAGAGAAAATCCACACAGTCACAGGAAGAACGTACAAACTCCGTACAGACAGCACCTGTAGTCAGGATTGAACCGGGTCTCTGGTGCTGTAAGGCAGCAACTCTACCGCTGCGCCACTGTGCGTCTTGTGACATTTTGGAACAATTTCAAAGGAAAGTCATGGAGTCATCGAAAGATAATTTTTACACTGTCACCTTCCACTCTTGAAATAAGATCACAATGAACCACTGGGGCAGCACAGTGGTGCAGCTGGTCGACCTGCTGCCTCCCAGCACCAAAGACCCAGGATCGATCCTGAACTTGGGCGATGTCTATGTGGAGATTGTATGTTCTCCCTGTGATCTCCGGTCTCCTCTTACATCCCAAAGACATGAGGGTCGCTCGGTTAATTAGTTTAGTTTAGAGATTTAGTTTAGCGATACAGCGCAGAAACAGGCCCGGCAGCCCTCCGGCCCACCGAGTCTGTGCTGACCAGCGATCCCCACACACTAACACTAACCTACACACACTAGGGACAGTTTTACAATTTTACCAAGACAACTAGCCGACAAACCTGTACGTCTCTGGAGTGTGGAAGGAAACCGGAGCTCCTGGAGAAAACCCATGCGGTCACAAGGCGAACGTGCAAACTGTACAGGCAGCACCCATGGCCAGGATCGAACCCGGGTCTCTGGCACTATAAGGTAGCAACTCTACTACTGCGTCACTGTGCGATGTGTAAATTGGCTGCTGTAAATTGTCTCTCATGCGTAGTCATGGAGTAGAATTTGGGGAGATTTGAGAGAATGGAATACATTTAGACTGTTATAAGGTGAGAGTAAATGGGTGGTTGATGGTCGGCCTGGACTCGGTGGACTGAGGCACCTGTTTCCGTGCTATCACTCTGTAATTCACTGGTCACTGCCAACATTAGGTTGCCTCTTTGTATCTGTAATCTAAAGCAAACTAAATTAAATGTCTACAGCTTGTTCTATAATCAAGGAATAGACACAGTTTTTGATATTTGCTTCTAAGAATTAGCATTACTTAGGAGTAACCATTAAAGCAACTGCTTTCAAGAGTCGAGTGATTAATTAAGACTTCTTTATCACCTTATGCAGCAGTACTTTGGGATAGCTAGAGCAGAGAGTTAATCTGAAATCTCCAACATTTTTTTTTTAAAAAGGCTCCTCTTGTACCAGTTATTATTTGATCTCTCACCCTGAGCCTCGACAGTGTTGATTATGAAAAATTGGTGCTGGTAATGCTGGCACACATTACTGATCGTTGCAAGGCTCAATAAGGCTGCGGGCGATCTAATTGCCAACTTAGCTTGGAACCACTTTTCTTTTTTCTTAATTCCTATTTTTGTAGGATTTCTAGGATTTCGAAAGAACAAACATCCTGCACAAAAGTGTAAGTAAAATGAGGTCAGCAACAAATGCACAAGGAAATGAAGCTTTGATTTTCTATTAATAGCCCATTAACCGGCTGTAGTCATTCTAATACTCGGGCGTTACAAGCTGTGTCACACCAAATTGGCAGGAAATAACCCATCCTTCATGTGGATATAATCACATGATTTATCACAAAACATAATTTTCAAAGCATGAAACCTTTGTGGAAGCGGTAATTGATGCTTAATACAGAGAATATCATAACCAGGTGTGACTTCTGGCAAAATTGATGGCCTGCATAGGTAGTCCATTCATGACATGAAGATGGAAGAGGGGTAGAAAATACTTCGGCTGATATTATGTGTATTTAATATGCTAACATCAAATCCATCTTGATTTTCTAATGGGAACATTTTCATTTTATTTTGAAGTATGAGAGCGCATTCATCAGACTATTGGACAGAAGAATTTGCACATGGAGCATTTGCATGATAATATGGCACCGGTAATTTAAAATCCTCTATGAATATTTTTGAACAGATGCAGATTGCATGATTAACTTTGCTGGATATTTAAGGAACTGCAGATGGTGGTTTACCAAAAAAACCCCACTCAGTGCTAGAATAACTTAGCAAGTCAGGCAGCAGATCTGGAGCACATGGATAGGCGATGTTTTGGGCCAATGGTTCAACTGCACAGTGAAATTCTTTTTGCACATGCATGCACTGCCATGTTTTGGGGCCATTTCTACAGTCCAAAGTAAGATCTGCTCGCGCACTCGGTCTACTGGATCAGTTCCTGATCCTGGTAAGCCCCAGGCTCCTGCAGGGCCATCCTCCATCGCTAACGTCCCCCTCCTTGCCAACGTGGTGTGTCCCTTGGGAGCCTCTTGCAGCCGACCTTGAAGGCGCTGGAGGCATTATCCCGATTGTAATGGCAGTTTCTATACCTTCTCAAAGTTCAACTTCGATAGCCATTACTGCTCGGGGAAGTGGTGGAGATATAACTTAGGCACACACCACACTCTGAGATAGCAAAAACGAATCTTCCAAACGCTGTTTCCTGATTAATTGGTCTTTTATAAAGTAGCACAAATCAAACAAGTAATTCATAACTTTTTGTTCTTATCAACTATTTCTTCTTCAAACAATACAGTTGTTACCGTGTGGTCGTTACCATTTGGTTATTACCCTGCGGTTATTACCCTGTGGTTATTACTGTGTGGTTATTACTGTGTGGTTATTACCGTGTGGTCGTTACCGTGTGGTCGTTACCGTGTGGTCATTACCTTGTGGTCGTTACTGTGTGGTTATTACTGTGTGGTTGTTACCGTGTGGTTATTACTGTGTGGTTATTACCATGTGCTTATTACCGCGTGGTTATTACTGTGTGGTTATTACCGTGTGGTTATTACCATGTGGTCATTACCGTGTGGTCATTACCGTGTGGTCATCACTGTGTGGTCGTTACCGCGTGGTCGTTACCGCGTGGTCGTTACCGTGTAGTCGTTACCGTGTGGTCGTTTATAGATTGTAGGAAGGAACTGCAGATATTGGTTTAAACCGAAGATAGACACAAAATACTGGAATTGTTTAACGGGACAGTCAGCATCTCTGGATAGGAATGGGTGATCTTTCGGATCGAGATCCTTTTTCAGCCCGAAGAAGGGTCTCGACCCGAAACGTCACCCATTCATTCTATCCAGAGATGCTGCCTGTTCCACTGAGTTACTCCAGCATTTTGTGTCTATCTTCGGGTTTATAGGTTATTTGGCCTTTGTAAATTGCCCCTAGTATGCAGGAAGTGAATGAGGAACTGGGATAACATAGACCTGTTGGCATGGATTCAGTGGGCCGAAAGTCCTGTTTCCACGTTGTCTCTTTCAATCGATTCAATCAATATGTATCATCAATATCATCAACGTTAATTGTATATGTGCCATCTATATATCCTAAAACTTTCATGTTTTTGTTTGTTTGTTTCTAAACTACAGCCAAAACAGTACACGAGAGTGACTCCTGGCCCACCTTACTCACTGTCATCCCTTTGGTGCTAATGGAAGAAGTTTCATTGAAAACAGTGTTATATTTTTAAAGTTATTCACATTTAAAGTTTAAATCTACCTCCTAGGGAGGGAGGAGGGAGGGAGGGGGGGTGGAGGGAGGGGGGGAGGGAGTGGGGAGGAGGGAGGATAAGGGGGGTTGAGGGGGATGGAGTGGGGGAGAGGGGAGGGGAAGGGGGAAGGGAGGGAAGAAATTCCGCACGGATTGGGGGCTTCAGCTGCTCAACACATGGGGCTGAGTATGGGGTCAGGTCAAGTGAGGGCGTGAGGGGACACGAGCTTAGGACGCGGTTGGGGATTGCCACCTTGTGTGGAGTTGAGTGGTGGGGTGTGTGGACATTGCATGAAGGAGAGACAATAAGGATATCACATGGAATAGAAAGATTTAGCCTGGGGAGGGGGAGGGAGAGAGGGGGGAGAGTGAGAGAGAGAGAGAGAGAGAGAGGAGAGAGAGAGAGAGAGAGAGAGGAGAGAGAGGAGAGAGAGAGAGAGAGAGAGAGAGAGAGAGAGAGAGAGAGAGAGAGAGAGAGAGAGAGAGAGAGGAGAGAGAGAGAGAGAGAGAGAGAGAGAGAGAGAGAGAGAGAGAGAGAGAGAGGGAGAGAGAGAGAGAGAGAGAGAGAGAGAGAGAGAGAGAGAGAGAGAGTCTGAGAGAGAGAGAGAGAGAGAGAGAGAGAAGAGAGAGAGAGAGAGAGATGAGAGAGAGAGAGAGAGAGAGAGAGAGAGAGAGGGAGAGAGAGAGAAAAGGGGAGCGAGGAAGAGAGTGAGAGAAAGTGAGTGGGAGTGGGAGGGAGAGCAAGGAAGAGAGTTAAAGAAAGTGAGTGGGAGTGGGAGGGAGAGAGGGGGAGAGAGCAGGAGAGAGAGGAAGAGGGAGATGAGAGGGAGAAGGGGAAAAGGGAGTGGCAGGGAGGAGAAAGGGGGAGAGGGAGGGAAAGAGAGAGAATCATTATATGTGGGAGAGGGACACCTGATCGTGATGACAAAGGATAAAAAATTACAATTACTGTGTAATATTGCAGTGGTTTCACCAAACTCACAAGGTCAGTCAGACTTCAGCTGTGTTCTATTTGTATTTACAGTGCATCGCAGGCAGTTGTACCGGCGCTTAAGTAAACAGATATGATTACACTTGTTCAGTTGAGCTGCACTGTTATTAAAATGTAATGGGGCACAGGCAACTAGATGCCTGACAATGTTATAAAAGATGTCTATTGTTCACTAGTCGCTTGTGTTGCTTTTATTTTAAGATGCCAAGGCATTCATGAACAATTGCATTACCTCTGTGAAAACTGCGTTTGGCATCTGAGTGTTAAACACTCCTCACTGCACGTGCAAGGATGTTGAACTCCTCCCTTCATCTTGCTTCTGAGGTATTCCTTGAAATCAAGGATGACGCGCGATCACCCTCTACGATTATTATGGGGTCTCAGGTGGCTGGTGAGGCCAATGCAGGAACCACAGTCTTTCACACATGGAGAAAGTTGTGGCTGAGGGAGTGTGGAGGGGAGAGGGGGGGAAGGGCAGGTGGGTAGCTCATGAGGGGCTCAGTTCCTTCTATTGCCTGTCCTGGCCTCCTGTTTGCTCCCAGTGTGTTGGTCTCAGGGTTCACAGTACAATCCCAAATATTCCTTCTACGCTATTCCTTCTCCACAAAACATTCCTTACGCATCATAGGCCCAGTGATTCCTAGGATTCCTCGGAGTCAGTGGGAATTCTTCAAGGAGACTTTGACCACATCCTTGAACTTTCCTCTCTTGGCCTGATAGTTCCTTTCCATAGAAGAGCACAATGGAGCTGTAAGTTCAGTTCACA